>NC_048409.1:17954115-17969745 GCF_013103735.1 Etheostoma cragini
AACAGGAAAGATACCCCAACCAAAACCCCAAACCCTAACAGATAGGCTTTTGGACCAAAAGGTTACCCAATCTGACATGTTTCAGCAGTAATGCAACCCAAAATTGGGGAGATATTAACAAAATTTGCAGTCCAGATGACATATTTTACTACCGTTAGCAAGTAGCTAAAGTCACTCCAGTCCTGCCTATGGAGCAGATGACCAATCATAAAAGGCCAGCTAAGTGTTGCGTATCACTCAGCCCAGAGTAGAAAAACTGCTTAACACTAGAAATGCCGGGATTCCATAACTTCTAGAATTGTTGTGAGCAGTTATTTTAACCGTCAGATTCCAAACTCTATGATCTCTCATGATAAATACCTAATTGCAATATTAATGCATGTATTTTGTTAGGATATTTTTAGAAAAATTAAATACCACCAAAATGTACAATTTAATGTTTAATTTTACACTTGAGTAGCCCAGGTGTTTCAATGATTCATATCATGTGATTTCAATTTCAATGATTCATATCATGGCATAGTAAAACGTAATTATTAATAGGCTTAATTCATATCTTAAAAATATGGTAAGGAAATTCATTCAACATAACTCATAACAGAAAAATGACATCTAAAAGTATCTTATTTGATTGTAACCTAACGTAACCTGGCACTGCCTCCATTTTGGTATGTGCTGTGGTGCACAGCGCTGCTCGGCCCGTGAGCCACTGCCCTTTTTTCCTCCATAAACTCCTCACTCAACCCTCTGTCAGTTGCTGCATGAACTTCCTACAGACAATTTCACTGCTGGTGCACTCCTTGGAGAGGATGTGTGCAATAATTCCAACCAGGTTGAGGATGTACAGTATAAAGATATATGAACACAGAGACACCCATCTAAGTGTACTGCGCCTTTCACAGAGCGCGCGCCCGGCGCCTTCTGATTCAGAACAGAGGCCATTCACGGCATATTTATTGTTACGTTTTGCCTACGTTACCAACTCTGGCTTTGCCTTCGACCCATTGGTGATGCCCACACTTGTTACTTGAGACAGCATATGACCTTTTTCTGACACAGAAGCTGATAGTTACTAAGCAACCAATACGCATATTCAGCCGTGCGAAAGATTAAAAACAATACCGCGAAAATCCGAGCGGTCATTATGACTATGTACGGCCAAAATAGATAAAAGTGATGTGTAATGTATATAAAAACAATTTTAACTGAAAATATAGACTCTTTTAGGAAACGTCAGGTACCAGTCGGATTCTATTTTTTAGCCAGCAAAGTTATTGCAAATATAAATTTCAAAACGGTCAAAATGACCGTCATGGCTGGTTTAGTGTTAACCAAAGCTTTAATTGAACAGAAATAGTTTAGCTCAAAGGGATTTGTTTAAAATACTTTTGCCTCATTATCCAACACTGTAAACAATGTAGATTTTTATAACAAATTGATTTACATGCAAAATATATGCTATTTAATATTATGTAAAGCAACTTGATGGGTGGCTGTGGCTCACGAGGTAGAGAGTGTTGTATACTAATCACAGGTTTTAGTAGTTTGATCAGCAGCTCCTCCTGTCCACGTTATAATGTCTGAGTGTGTGAGGCAATCCAAAACAACTAAAAATAAGTTCATTCAACCATGTGGTAATACAACCCAAGAAAATCAACTTCATCAAATACACTGATCTTATTCGAGTGATGATTTTAAAGACAATAGGAGCTATAGAAAGAGGGTTTTGTATGGTATTTTATGAGCCAAGGTGCAGTCTGAGCATTTACATTTTCAGTCTGCAATTAAAGATGTGTGAAGTTCCTGCTGTCCTGATGTCAATGTGGAGTTTCTTCAACCCTATGGTGTACAGTTCTACAAAGTCAAGACAGTTTGCTGGCATGAGCCATTCACAACATGATAGGCAAGAACCAGTAACTTTAATTACATTCAAGTAACCACCTGGGAGCCAGTGCAGGGTGTGGAGGAGCAGGGTAGTGTGGGGGAACTCGGGTAGGTGGAAGACCAGCTGGGCTGCTGCATTCTGAAAAATGCTTCAGAGAGTGGATGCACATGCAGGCACACCAGCATGGAGCAAGTTGCAGTAGGCTTGTCATCACATTTGATCATATGATGAGACAATGCAATATATGGTAGCTAGTTTAGGTGCAAAATCTGTCAAGGCTGACTGAGCACATCTGCAACCATGTTCACCAGCTTTATTCCCATGAGGTTTTTTTTCCGAACTTCAGATAATTCGATTGACAAAATGGAAACTTAGCTTGTGACCACTAAATGTACCTAAAACACAAAATCTTCAACCTTAGTCAACCAGCAGAATGCATTGCTCCTTACATGCCCAACACACACACACACACAAACGCGCACACACACACACACACACACATGCAAGCACACATAAAGAAGAGAAAAAAACTGCAGAGCAAAACTGTATATTTCAACTTAGTTTAGTTTTTGGTGAAGCCATGGGAACTTAAACTTTCAGCATTCTTAGAGGATTCAAGATGTCTAACTGTGATAAAAGACACAGTTCTAATGAACATATGCAATGCTTTAGATATAGTGTACAGAAAACACAAGTTATCCAGGTTCAAAGGGACAAGTTTAATCAGTAACACTTTTTCTAATGAACAGTTTGTTCAAAATCCTGGCGTGCTAGCCACAGCAGCAACAGCAGGATGCATGGTGGAAACACAATCACAGTATTTCCACAACAAAGCCTTTTTGATTGAGTGGACTTTGTTGCCAGAGGGGAGCCCCATAAGTGCTGTTAGTTAGGTGAAAAGCAACGCCCCCAGAGATTCTTCAAGTGGCTTGAAGCAAGATATTTGAGAATAAGATATCAGCCAAGCAGTAATTGTTTATTGGTGTAGGCAGTTAAGTAACAGCAGAAGCATGATTCCAATGCAAGCACAGATGTGATGAACACAGCACCATCAGTTAAACAAAGAATCAGACAGTCTTGAGTTAACAGAGATTATGTGGCTTTACCTCTCGCTTGACAAAAGTCAAATAACCAAATTATAATCTGATCTTCACCTTCTACACGACTGGTTGAAAAAGAACTATATAACAACATCATCGTATTTTCTTTCATGGGATTTTATTACTTTTGCTAACCAAGAACTTGTCGTCACAAAGACTTACAAATATGTTGGTGTGCTACTTGATTTGGACCTTGCATACCGGGAACATGTGTCTAACTTAACGAAAAAGCTGAATCAGAAAATTGATTTTTCTGATAACATCAGATCATATCATTCTTCTTCTGTGTCTGAAACCTATTTACATACATTTGTGTTTTCAACTATGTCCAACTGTCTTCCTATTTGGTCTATTACCACAAAAATTACTGAACAAATAGCACGACTATACCATCGAGCTCTCAAGATCCACGGTATTCTTCCAAAGTGGTCTCACCATTGCATTGCACTTGCACGTTCTAAGGCTTTGACTTACTAAAACTTTATAAACTGCCACGCAATTGCATTTTTTTTTCAGATTCAAAATGCCAACTTACCAGTACTTGCTGCACCGACACATGAGACCAGGATGCCTCACTAAGTCAGTCCCACAGGCACTTATTCCAGTTCCTCCAAAGAAAAAACACTTTGGTCAGAAATCTTTTTTCTATACATACACCAAGATTTGGAATGACATTCACATTAGAACAGTATCATCCATCAAATATTTCAAAAAGGCCTACAAACAGCTCCTTCTTAACAGTTACACTTGCACACATTAATTGCTCTATTGTCCAATCTATTGTCAAAGCCTTGTTTGTAAGGTCCGTATTTGTCTAGCCCAGCTGATGTCTTGTATAATTGTCTTTGTCCTTATGCAACTGCATTGTTGTTTTAGTTGTCCAAATTTGTCTAGTCCATATCGGTGTCCTGTACAAATGTCTGTCTTGACGTGCTGTGACCATGTTCTATGTTTCTGCATAACAGGAACCTGCTGAAAACCAGTTTTTAAACTGAGTCGGGCCTGTTTATATTGTAATGTAATGTTACTTTTAATTTTCTTGTATGATGAATATGAATGAATGAAATGAATGAACCCAAAGTTAGAAATATTATATAGGTTGAAAATCACAATATGCAATGAGGGATAACTGGCCACATTGCCGGTGCAAATACATTCTGTTTCACTTCTAAATACCGCTTGTGATTCTAGCCAGTTGGGCCTATTTTTTTGTGACGCTGAGTTCTTTCAAAACAAAGTATTATTTCCTAGTAAGTCCAAGAGAAGTACTAGTAATAATACAATGCAAACAACATTTGTAACATTTAAAATTCAATTTGTTGTAGCTTATGACTGCTGTATCTGTATGTGCAAAATGTATTAGATGACTTATTCTGAGATAAAAGGATGCCTTCAAATACTTAATAAAGGGGTTTTGGGATTCCGATGATAACACTAGTTACAGCTGGTATGTTTGTTCAGTAACAAAATTGCTAACACTTACTGCTTTAAAAATTATAATAATAACAGTATGGTTACCTTTATGATTTACTCTTGGGGTACATCTTAGGACGGATTCAGTCTGGAACATGTTAGCAGTCATCAAATGAAAGCTGACTTATGAACACAGAAATGTTTATGTTTTCTAACATTCCTTTCTGATCCATTCAAACACCAACATAGAAACAAAAGCAAGCATTTGGGTACACACATTCAAAAACATCCTCCCCCACCCAGACATTAATGCAAAACTACACACAAATTTAAACTCAAAATAGGATGTCATTGTAAATGTAGTCTCGCTTTGCCAGACATTCATGGCATCTCTTTAAACCAATCACAATTTGACATGGGCGGCGCTAAGCACCAGACAAAGCCACAGTGCTGCTGCGAAATAGCCTCGGGAAGGAATTTGTTTCAGTGGAACGTGTACGTTCAAAAGTTGTTTTAGTCGAGCAACAGAAAACTCAGATTGGACAGATAGTCTAGCTAGCTGTCTCGATTTAGTCTGCAGAAATCTGAGAAGCAGTAACCATAGTCCTTTAGAAATCCACCGGAGTTTAAAATTCCAACACAAAGAAAGCAGAAAGTAATGAACATCCGGCCGAAAAGACATCTTGCAGAATTTTTTATGTCAATGGCGCAATCCTGGACATGGAACGTCGTGGACATAAATAGGCTGTTAAATTAAATTAAATTAAACAACATTACCTTTATGCACACTTTGTAATCACTATTAAAACTCTATTTGGATTAATGCTGAATGACTTTAACAAGGCAATTGAAACATAATTTGTTTGTCAAGCTCAAGATCTTCATTCTATTTTAATGTGATTTAAGTTATAAACATCTGGAAAAAGTGAGCACATGCTCTTGTTTCTTTTTCATCTAACAAATAAGAAAATTAATAGATATAGATATATAAAAAAAGATATGTAACTGTGTGTGTGTGTGTGTGTGTGTGTGTGTGTGTTCGTCTGTATGAATGCACTCACGTCTGTGTGCCTGCATGTGTATTTGGGCACTTACACTATGTGAAATTTGTGAGGATGCATATTTTTGTATGCCTCTCTGCACTATTTGCATTTCCACTACTTGTAGAGTAAGATTTTTGTCTTTTTATAGAAACTTAAGCTTTTATAAAAGGTAAAGCTTTCCGGGTTGCCCTTCTCCGCGTGTGTTGGAAACCTAACAGGAACCTCGTCCTGCTCTCTGACATTCTGAAAAGAGGAAAGTTTACGTAGAAAACTTTCTTAAGTGTTTTGGAAAGTTGTGCAGGGAACATTGTGTCTAATTTGAAGAAAATGTGTATATGTGTATGTGTGTTTGTGCATTCATGTCTTTATCTGTTTGTGGCTGAGAGCTTGAAGGCATATCCTGCTGCTGGTAAATTACCCAAAGCAACGTGCTGTGGAGGAAACAGTGGGAGGGAAAGGAGAAGAGGTGAAGAGGGAGATCGAAAGGAGGAGAGAAAGGGAAAGACAGAGGAGTGATCATTTGGAACCCCAGGTCTTATCAAACATTGTTAAGGAACCCTACTGCCTCTCATTTACAACCATATTTTTTTTCTCTGAAGCATACTTAAATACAGGCACATGCAACACAATAAAAACACATTAGGAACCACAAGAGCATGAGAATATAAAATGTACATCATTTAAAAAAAAAAAAAACGGTTTATTAATGCTACACTTGTATACTTTAAACTGTCACTAACACTTTCGCTTTTAAAGCCCTTTATGAGATATAGTAGGTAGTACAATTTTATGATTTAAAAGCAGGCATACCTATAGCGTTGGACACACACACACACATGAAGTCCCCGAATGCCTACACACACACACTATCCATGTGGATAGTAATAAACAGATATTGGGGGTTGGGGAAAGGGCTGCTATTAAAGGACAATTCTCTGGGATGTGTTTTCATGCTAATCGAATGTGACCCCTTTAGCACAAAGCCCTAATTAACTTTTAACGCTAGTCGTCGGGGCACGCAAAAGTAAAAACAAATCTCCATTTTTGTACCACCAACAAGGCTCAAAATAGCACCACACTTCCACGGTAACACACCGTGTCGTTGTGCCAGAATTGTCCTTTAATCCAACAAGGAGGTAACAGGTGCAGTGGCGGTTCTACATTGAATTACACACAACATTGCAGAGCTTACTATATTATAGTATATACTTATTTTAAGTTCTGATAACGTTTACTGTCATATTTTGTGCAGAATTGTGTTCATTGTCTTTTGAAAATGTTTGAGGTGGAGATTGTGCACATTAAAAAGTGTGTTTACTGTTGTAATTGCAATAGCTAAAAAACTAGATTCTTTTAAGTGTGTTTTTCAAATGCTCTCATAAAGGACTTGTGCTATTGAGAAATAATTAAAAAATATGTGAAATAAAATGTTCTCTTTTACTTACTGTATCTTAAATATATATATATATATATATATATATATATATATATATATATATATATATATATATATATATATATATATAAATATGCATATGTACCAAAAATATATACAGTCAGATATATAAACAAGAGCAGAGAGCAACAATAATATAAAATATTAAGAATGACAAACAAATAAAATACAGAATAAATCCTTCATCATACAAATGTGAAAACACACTAAAGAGAATCTAAGTATTTTACTATTGCACTAAGAACAGAAAACAAACTAAAACCTGACTTTTCTGGCCTTCCTTTATACAATCATCAATGATCTTATCGTATGAAATCTGCTCCCCCATTACAACGAAAAGGCCAGTGACCTCAGGTAAGGCTTGATCATCTTTAGTTTTGAAAGCTCCTCTCTGCTTGACCCACAGTGACTGGCAGAGTACTTGCAATCCTGAGAGCAGTCCAAAGTTGGGGTAGATCTTCAATAGATCTTTATCATGCATAAAAGCAATAAACTCAAGGAGGCTCATGGACCCACGCCTCATGGACACACGCCTTATCAACTCGATAATGAAACTGTAAGGCTATCTTTGAACTCAGGATAGGATTGGAGATTAAAAGTTTAACTGACACATAACCGCGATCAGCTTTAGCGGAGCACCCATGGTATTGGTTCTTATGCCCAGCAACCTGTTCGACCCAGAGGTGAACTGTCCCCCTTTCCCCTTCACACACAGCTTCTCTGTGCACAGTACCTTCTTAGCAAGCTGGCGCGCCAATTTGCCAATTCCCCACTTCCCCACATGGTTAACTGATAGACAATACAGTAGAAAACTGCTTAGAGGATCTTTTTTTAAGTGCTCGTGCTGCCCCCATGTGTCGTGAAAAAATGCCGCCCTCGGCGTCTGCCCGCTTCGCCCATGATAAAAAATGCTACTTTACAGGTTACTTTCCCAGAGTGCATTGTGGCTATTACTACTCTACTGCGTCACAAATAAGCAAGCTTCTGGAGTGTGTGTGTCTGTGTGTGTGTGTTCATATAATGGACAAAACAAACTAAAACTCTCTGGGGGTTATAAAAGTTGTTAAATGTAAAAAGTTGTCAATGTTATTCTGCCATTACATTTTTATAGTTTCTGGAGCCTCTTGTGTTTTGTGTCTTTCTCCCTATGTTCCTTTCTGTGGTTCAACATTTTGTAAAAACCAGCTTGCATAGTCAAAGAAACATTATAGAGAACCAACTGTACAACAGTTAAAGGGAGACATCAAACAGAGTGAAGCAGAGAAATACATGAAATAACAGGGATCATGACAAAATGAGGATTTTGGGGGCCGGGACATTTGGTTAATCTGACATTTCTACACAGAGCAAATTACAGATTGCATTGGTTTGGTGTTTTGCTCAAAGACACTGTCTATCACATCTGGTATTTGATGGACAAAATAGAGGTATCTTAACAAGTGACTTCCCGATCAAAGAAATGTCATGAAACCAATGGTTCACAACAGACAAGTAATTGGAGCTACAAGCATAATCCCCCTAACCCTCACTGAGAGAAGAATACATGTAGTGTACAGGAAAATGCATAAGAATTGAAGGGAACCAGGAAAAAGTAAATCAAATACACTAGATGGCACTGACATATTGATTTCGGGATGAGGATGAAAAGATGAGTGGAGGCAACATAATGAGAGAAGAATCATCTTGATCTGTCTTTGTTCTTTGCTTGATGATACTTACACAAGGGTTCTCAGGGTTCACTGTCTGTAATGATAAGAATGAACATACAGGCACATGCACACATGCTGGCGAAATAGTACTCACACCAACATCATTAGATAAAGAGAGTGTCAATTGGTCATAATACAAGATGTCCAGTTTATATAAATGTCCAGCCTACCTCCCTCTGCCTGTTTATTGCTCTCTTCATGTCGTTTGTACTGTGCAATGCACAGTGCACAGTAAACAATACTTTGCAATGTGTTTGCATATAACTAATCAAATATTTCACTTTTTAACAGCATATGGACAGAGCTGTAACTACCAACCACATGTTGTGACTCCTCTAGGGGGATTTCAGATGCCTGTACAGAGGGGCATCCTAGGGGTATCTGATCAGATGACTACATTTCCAAATCTGGCTCCTGGCAGCAGTTCTAAGCAAAGCTCCTTCTGTGTCCCTTAGCTTAGACAAAACCCTGCAAAGAAGACTTATTTTAGCTGCTTGTATCCACAATGTCAGTATTTTGTTACTAAAAGCTCAATACAATACATGGGGGCTAGAGCACGAATCCACTGGTAAATCCAGAGCTTCACCTTTAAGCTCAACCCAGTCCTCCTTTGCAACATTCACATTAAATGGGTGCAGACATGCACACACACAAACAAACACACACACACACTTCTCATGTGAGTGTTTAGTTGCTTATGATGCTACTCTGGAGATAACACCTTGATGCAAAGGAAATAGCACCACTGAACTTCTGGAACGTATTTAACAAGCATGTGGAAATTCTTACCCATACTAATCCATCAAGTTAGAATGTTTGCTCATGCAGCATGCATACTTTCACAGAAAGGTCATGTTGTCTTGTGAACCACAACAGTACAGACCCGGTTGGAGTCATCATCAAGAGAAACAGATGCATATCAAGAAAGGTTTGTTGGCTGGCCAACTTGCAGCAAGTAGAATCAGTAGCAAAACCAATAGCATCAATAAAAGCAGCAAAGTAATCCTCTGTCAAGTCATAGAGATGAAGGTGAGGTGTCGATTTTTCACCAAAAGAGAGACAATGATAAATCAAAAACAGCACAATTTTTACACCCAATTTTTAATCATTAATTACAAAACATTTGAATGCTACAAAATGAGAAATAAGGAAAGCTTTCATGTTGGCCAGTTCAGAGGGAATAAGGAGTTTGTGTGGGAAAAAGGAAGAAAAAAGCAGCTTAATAGACTGCTGATGTGCTGAATGATAGATCTGTTGAATGCCCAAAAAACCTCTATGGTGTAAATTGCTCCAAGCTTCTTGAAGTTGCTCGAATCTCTCCAATCACCGTTTCAAACTCCAAATTTCATTTCCGCCTGTCTTTTTTTTTCCTAAACTGTTTTCCATTACCTCCCCCCCCCCCACCCCCCATTCCAACCCCAGTCTTACTTCACCTCTTTACTTTTCTTCTATTACCCATCCTAATGATAGCCAGTCTTCAAAGAGAGAGGCACTGATGGCGCTGAGCGCCTATCGTTATATTTAGATCTAATTAAAGATCATTATAATCTATCAGCACAATGGAGACCAGGCTGTAATATAGTCAGGAAAAAGGCCATGTGAGATAGGGAGGGAGGCAGGATGGAAGAAAGAGAAAAATAGATTGCATTAAGAGAGTAGGAGAACTTGAATGTGTCATTGACAACCTCAAACACCCCCCACTACCTCATATTGTTCCATAACTACCCCTTTGAATTCTCCATTATCACAATGTGATTACAACACATTACAATGACTGCAACCCTTGTACAGGCACAAGTGCAAAAAGGAAAAAGAGGAGTGAGGATAAAGTATTGAATAATGAGGTGTGTGAGAATGTGCTCGTCAGTGTTATTAGCAAGAGGGAGGGCGATTATTTATATGGTATTAAAATGTAATTGGATTAGCCTGGTTAAAGTAGTCTATTTGAAACACATAAAAGCAAACAGTCTGGCGTATAATATAGTATAAAAGTACAACAGCAAGCCAGAATTTAATCAGCCAAATAGCATCTTTGTAATCTTTTTTTCCTGTTCACAAGAAGAGCTAAGGAATGCTTCCAAAACCCCTTCACCACCATCATAGTTCTTCAGTTGATTTTTCAAAGCAATGCCCTAAGCTGACTGTGAAGTGACAGAGAAATAAAGAAGCAGTGCCATTTGCCAAACTCTTTTCTGTATCAGTTGTAGTACTACGGTTGGCAAGGAATTGCTTTAAAACCAATAGGAATGGATAAAACTTCCACTGGCCATGTCTCATATTACTCTTTCTTATCAGCATTGGCTCTTGCCAGTAGCTTCACGGAGCTTATCACAGCTGTGACCAACTCCTTTTCCCTTTGAATACCAAACTGTAAGAATGATTACTTTATTTGAAACTTTGGGCCACACAGAGGATTGCCCAAATGGCCTTTTGATTGGAAATCAAAGGACTTAATAAATTCAGTAAAGCTGTGGCAATCCCAATTTGGCATCTGATGAGACAGCAGGTTATTACCTTGTTCTGAAAAATAGAGGGAATATTACAGTATCATGTTGATCCCTTTGGCACCGTCCATTGGTGCTGATAGTGGAAGCTAGGTAGATTTGTATTTAAATGTGTACACACACATGTACACAAACCCACACATGGGCATTTTGCATTTACATAAAATGGTGGATTAAGTGGTTATTATTGTTTTTATTACATCCTCTAAAATCAAGACAATTTTTTATTAAATGTGCTTAAAAGTGGAGCCCATCTTGGGTTTCCTCCCTGTCTTTATCATTCAGAAAACATGCCCCAAAACAAACACAAAAACACACACACCGAGACGCTTAAAGAGAAATCATGATAACTCTGTGAACACACTCTCTGTTTTCCGATGTGATTTGTTAGATGATGATCTAACAAATTATTTTTTATTCAACAAAATGTAATGGCTGGAAATTAACGTTGCGTGCTCCTTCCGTGTTCCCCTATTACCAGTGAATTAAACAAATGTGTGTTAGTCCTTCATACTAATAATGTGAGTGCACGTTTGTGTACATGTTGGGCAAGTTTCCGAACTTGTGCTGCAGCTAGATGCTTTGCTGGGTTAAATTATGCAAAAGCAGGCTTCTTATTTTGCATTATTGTTACTTTCCACTTTCTTTAGGTCCAATTATGTCTGTAGAGTTTTCACTCACATCCCTGGTTGTGCTCTCTCATTTCCCTTCTTTTTGCTTTCAGTGTTTGCAACTGTTACTAGGTATTTGTGTTTATGCATTTGTCTTATCTGCATATCGTATGAGCAAGCTTGTCTCTCCTTTTATGTGTGTGTGTGTGTGTGTGTGTGTGTGTGTGCGTGTGTTGCTCTTGTTGTTGCTGCTGTTATCATCACCCCGAGGCTGAATGAATAAAATAAGGCCAAGAGAACGAGAGGATAAGAAGAAGAGGTTAAAACACTGAAATATAGACAGACCATATCGATCCATACATCTGCACCGGCAGGCTTTTTTTGCTTTATCAGTCAGCATTTACAAACAGCTATCAATGTTTTATAAGCACAATGTCAGAAGTGCCTGTGCTGAGAGTTAGAGAGAAGAGCAGTTATTTAGGAACATAGTTAGAACAATTCATTGGGGTGACAGAGAGAGGTTGGAGGTCACATTCTTGGCTATTAGCTGGAAAGGCAAGCAGCGGAACAGATAAAGCATAGATTAGTAAAAACACAAGATTGCACTTCATAACCTGTGGATAACCGGGATTTGTCTGACCTGCCTGTATAAATTTTAAACTCAGATTTGAGGTCACTACAGATAAACGTTCCCCCCTTCAGCAGCAGAATGTAAAAAACACTTTCTGGTGTAAAATTCTGCGCATGTCATTTTGCAGTGAAGGCCAAACATCCAAGTATCAAGATGAAAAAAGTACTTTTGTGTGTAAGGGAACTTCACATTTTAAGTAAACAGGCTTGTAGAAATTACCTTTCGCCAAAGTTCTAGATGTTTTTCCTTGCAATTGCTCGTAGATGAAAAATAAGTGTATCATTATGTACTGATGATTTAACCAGGAGAGCTGGCTGCCCATTCTAGCCCTAAAAGTTCTCCAAATGTCATCCACCAAACATCGCGTATGGAGAAAATGAATAGACTTTATTACTGTGACCCTGAATGCACAAAGCAAACCCACTGTTCCACTCTATTTGAGTTGACACTAAGAATGCATTAATTTTCCAGTTTTCACCAAGGTGGGATGAGATAATTAACAGCAACACATTTTGTATTGTTACATGTCAGTGTTCATTTCATTTACTCATGTTTAATGGTAGGCATTACATATTGTAACTGACAGCGGGGAACGTGGCAACAACCTTCTTTACATAACACTTCCACACAATCAAACGTTGATTTTTTTTCTTGCTGGCCTGACTTTGAATTTTAACTGGTGCCCATTTGGTTAAGAATTGTCAGTGAAAGTTATTCTTGCTATTTTGGAAAAGAAAAAATAATACCTGTCTTGAATCCCATCCACTTTCTGCTCCCAGCACCTCTCATGAATACTTCAACAAGCCGCAGCCCTCTCACATGCTTCAGCCTCCTTTGTCCCTTCCTTTCTCCCTCCCTTGTTCCCTCCATTTTTACAGAAAGGGATAGGGCATGCCATCACACTTTTTGTTTCTGACCCTAGGAATTCATGTAATTGACTTCTGCCTTTCTCATCATTCACAACCTATCCTGTCTGCGTGCCTCTATCCAAGGGTTCTCACCTCTCCCTGCTCTCTGTTCCAAAAATCAGAAATAAAACACAAGATGAAGAAAGAAAGCAGTATCTAAGTTTGTTCATTAGCAACGCTCTATTGTAATTTATACATAGGATACAAACCAGGATAGAAACACAGGTAAAAAAAAGCTTTTCACACACACAGAGGCACAGATGATTTGGCAGTTAACCAACATGTTTTGATCAGGGAGATGAGGGGGATGGATAAAGGGAAATCTGAAAAAGCTTCCTCTCACAAGCAGCAATTTGGTGTGAATTAAAATCTTAAGCAGAAACAGTTGAGTTAAATCAACAGTGCGACAAAGGCTTACCACTCTTGACAGAGACAAGGAAGGGGGCAAGAGTGAAATGTAATATGTATGTAATGTATATGTACTGTAAGTCATCATAGTAGGTTACAGACAAATGGATTAAGATTAATAATACAGAGAAAATGGAAAAGAGACAGAGAGACAATGATAGAAAGAGAGAAAAACAAAGAAGAGGAATATTACTTCATTCTTGACATTCTACAAAAGATTGAATGGGGAAAAAATTAGTCATAAAGCGTACTGCGACGTAATTGAATGAATGGAACAAAAGAAAAGGCAAACATTAAGAAGAGTCAGACAATGTGTGAGAATGAGGGAAGGGTTGTCATCGGCTATTGAATTTATGTCTGTGTTTTTATGAACACGCCATTTAAGAGTAAATATATGACAGCACTAATGGGCTATTGGAGCTCCCATCTCACATGATGGATGGAATTAAAGTAATTGCCTCTGTGTGTTTAAATCAATTATAGTACGCTGTCACATAGAGACATGACAAATTGCAAGAAGGTTCTGCACAATAGTAATTTCTCTCTCTCTTTGTGTGTGTGTGTGGGTGTGTACTCTAATCTCACATCCCCTCATCTTCTTGAAATCCAAAAGCCAATGACCTTTTCCTGGGAATTATCTTTTCCATTCATTACACTTCATGGCTGCCTGTGGGATAAACTCCATCCCTATACTTCACAATGAGTGTCACCATGCAGCTTTGTGCAGTATATTTCTCTGCAGATTTGTGCCCATACCTGCATGCCTCTACATGTTGTGTACATTAGGGACTAATGTACACAACAAGGGTGTTGATGTGTCCTGAGGGCAAGTCCCCAGCTGACCCCAGCTCAGCGATATATTAAACCTCAGTGGACGGAGACCACTTAAGGTTTTAGCAATGTTTCTAAGGGTTCTCGAAATCTTTCATTTAGTAAACAGTACACACGTGACATACCAATCACTCCAGGCAGTTAAACTTAGGAACATAGTACTTTGTGATTACTTTGTTTAGTACCAAGGATTATTTTAAGGATTAAAATATGAAGTTCATTAAATCCACGCAGAGGAGGAACATGTTAGCTTTCAGGGGCTAGAGAATGTTTTATTTACATTTTGCGTCTTGTATGAGAGCAGTATTTCCCCAAAAAATCAAACTGTTCCTTTAAGTATAAGTTTAGTTTGTTTGAGTAATGATGAATGTGAAAATCACTTGAAAATATATGATTTTCTCGCCTACATTTTTACCCTTAAAAAAGTGCTGCAGTTTCCACATGCTTTGGCCCTCTGGGATGACCCTGAGTTCATTGGGAAGTTAACACTCTCAACTTGTTGTTTCTAGTGGAAGTGTGACACTAGGCCTTACTGACACAGAGCTACAGAGTTTAGAACACAGAATTTCTATTTCCGTCCAAGTAAATCATCTGAAAAATTAATAAAAAGCACTACTGTAAGCATATTACATGGGCTACATACTAAAACAGTACTCTAGCCACATGTCTCAACTTAGAACAGAAAAAAATCCAGAAAAAATTACTTATAAAATGGATTTTATGTGAATGTATTTCTACAGATATGTCTGTGCGTTTGTCTTATTTCTTATTTCTAAAAAAGCCAAAAAAGTGCTAAATACAAAACTTCTGAAATACAAAAACACATCCACATCACTCACAGATATGTCTGAAAGAAGTACATACATAGATTTATAGAAATAAGTAATCATAATTTCATGAAATGTTTAAATGCCATCAGAAGGCCATATTTTTGACTTCAGACAGCTGTAAAAGATCAGAGGAATAGTTTTTGTTGGCCATGTTTGATATCAATCAACTCGTCTTCTTATTGGCTACACAGGGATGCCAGTTTTATATCTTCTAATTCGTGGCCTCCACTGTCAATCTTTCCCACGTGGGCCCAATGGCGACTGTGCGATATCATTGGCTTAGCTTGAGGGTATCTCTTGA
>NC_048409.1:17969845-17993118 GCF_013103735.1 Etheostoma cragini
TAGGGATGCATGCTCGATTTAGACAGAAACGGTGCAGTGTTTCTTAACTTCATAACATGATTATAACCGCTGTAAGTCGCCTTTTGTGCGGGGGCTTGATGGAATCACAAGACTTTAAGCTTTCTAATGATGTGCTGCATGACCGTGTTGGTGACGATTTAATGCTTGCAATTCATAAAAAACAATTCATGAAAACACGTTGTGGAAAAACACGTACCGTTTGGGGAACCGTGCTCTCAGAGAAGTCACAATGTATGACTAAACATCAATATGACTTGTTTTTGACTAATTTGACTAAGTTGTTTATGCACTAAAATACAGAATGAAAAGACAGTGTTCCGCAAAACACCTGATCATCAAACATAACTGCCAAATTTTGTTTTCTAAGTTTCTTTCATTCTGTCCTGTACTTTTCCACTCTTACCCAGAATGCAGAGTTTTGTGGTTGTGGTGAACTGCTTGCCCTATGATTTGCTGTGTAACTAAAACATTAATGCTATTGTGTCATCTCACACACTTCTTTTCTTTGCCTTTTGTTTCTATGTGTGCGTGTGTTTGTGTGTGTGTGTGTGTGTGTGTGTGTGTGTGTGTGTGTGTGTGTGTATGTGTGTGTTTGTGTGTGTGTGTGTGTTTGTGTGTGTGTGTTTGTGACTCATTTTACTCATCTGGAAGCAGCTTACTCCTCTGAGCTGCTCCGCTGGCTGCAATCCCAACCAAACCAAAGCTCTCTCTCTCTCTCTCTCTCTCTCTCTCTCTCTCTCTCTCTCTCTCTCTCTCTCTGTGTCTCTCTCACTCTCTAACCCCCAATCATAACTGTCCCGTCTTTCAATCTTTCCTCTCCATCCAGCTTTGTAACTCTATCTATCATTCCATTTTTTCTTTCATTTTGTTCCTCTTTCATTTCACTCTGGTCCGTTTTCAAAGTTATTTGAAAACATTACTTTTCCCCTTCTGGTTCAGCCCTTTCTCCTCCTTTTTGAAACCTGTTTATATAAGGTTAATCTGCCTTTGACAAAAGGATGCCCCTCTGCTTCTTTGAGTGTCTTGGAGAAGCGCTTTGAAAAATGTGTGGAAAGGATTAAGGTAAGACCCGAAGCCAGGACTAGCTCTTTCCATCTCTCTATACTCAACTCTTGAGCCCCCAAACACAGACAAACTGATGCACATAGACCAGCCCTCCCTTTCTCTGTATTCTACTTAACAAAAGTTAGTCAGTAAAACCCAAAGAGTCACACAACTAAACTTTTTTGGACTGCAACCAACATTATGTTTCTGGAAGGTGTATCATGTTTACTGCATGTTCTCAAATGCACTTTAAATGTTTCGAGCAGCACTTAATAAATTCCATTCACCTGCACTGTTTTGGGGTGGCAGCAGAAGTCTTAGCAATTAAAGTCTTGAGTACATTGGCAAGAAGAACTGGACTCCAGTCTTTGATCCATACTGATGACTGCTAGAAACAACAATTACCATGACAACAATATTAAGCCATCCCTGCACCACAACAAAGGAAAAATCACCCTTAACGTGCAATACAGTGCAGGGACATGCACAGACGTTTCACGGGGCTTTTACTCTATGGTACCCAACCCCATTCGACCGTCAAATAGGGAGATGTCTCCAAAGGAAACATTATAAGTCTGAATAAATTCTACAATGTAATGTACCTTTAAGTTAAGAATAATATTGGTCGCAGCATTTATCTTTTTCCTAATCGTTCTTTTACTGACATGGCCCTTTTATAGGAACACTCACCACTCATTATGTCTGATTTGTTGAGTGACGCTCTCCCTCCCTCTCTGGTCTGGAGACTTGGGGTAGGCGTCATCTAGAATAGAATGATTACAATCTGAATTAAGTAAGTTTTACAATATACTATACTGTACTTTTTACTGCCAAAAAACTGACACTAGTGCTGCCAGTTGACCTTTAAACTTGGGCTTCACTCAGTGATTCTGGCTAAGATAACTAATGTTATTATTTGGCACCGTGGAGAATATTAATATTATTACAACATGACTACCGCTTTGCTCGATCCCCAGGTTCTTAAATGCTCTGTAAACTGGATCTTTTGATATACATAAAATAATAACTAATTCACAATGCTACACACAGCACAGACACAATTTACTGTATACTTATTATTAAAATAAACTTTTGTTTTAATGAGTTATTAGCCTACTCCATTTTAAAGAAAATGCTTCTGATGAAATAGGCCTACCTCACATTAGATGAATAATGTAGGATGGATGTTTGACATTATCAAATGATTCTCTCACAGCTGGCAGTACGTTTTAATCCAGGTTAGAGGGCATCACTGAGGGCAAGGTTGGATGATATATAGCAATTTAATTATTTGATTTAACTTTAATAAGGTTTGGAGTGTCATCATAATAATGCAGCCACAACAGCAAAAAAAAAAAAAAAGAAAGAAAGAAAAATGTATTCAGGCTCTTTCACCAGAGGGGCAGCTAAGCCAACCAGGGCAAATGGGCAGTTGCCCGGGCAACAATAGCCTGTACCTGTGCACATCCCTGCATGCAGTGTGCAGGGGTTGTATTAAAATATAAAGTTTAAAAGTCTAAAATTGTAAGTATATAATATTTAAAATTGTAAATTTTTCACTTATTATAAAAATGTAAAAAATGTAAAATCTATAGGTTTAAGGTATAAAGTCCACCTATAAAATATGTGATTCACATTCCACATTATGATAGAATCACCTCTAAAAATACACAAAACAAACATACATTGTTAAATATACTGTTGCACGACTAAAACAACTTTTGGAGAGGCACCTGTGCTTAGTGAGTATGATTTGTTTAATGAAATGCCAATAAACCAGAACATGTTTTTCTCCCATCCCATAATGTTGTGTAGACTAGCCAGACCCAACTCCGCAACACTGTGGAGGAAGGTTCGGCAAAACGAGACTACTGTCATTCTAATTAATTAGCAGCAGTTAGCGAGCAAGCAAGCAAGCATTAACCAGCAGCTAAAACTACAATATATTTCCCATGTCATTATCAACTTTCACTGGGGGAAAAGGGGTTTGTTGTAAAGTTACTGCTACGTGAGTGGGGATGGGGATAGCTAGCAGAATGTGAGATGTCCTATGGCGATGCTGTGCAGAAGATCTCCCAGCTGCCTGCCATTGTCTCCCTCCCGAACATCGGTAATGTTAACGGACGGCCGTTGTTCAAACTCTGGTTCCTGGGGGTCTGATGTGGTCTGTTTCCCGACAACTCAACAAAATATGTAACATAGGTAAAGTCGTAAAAAACATAGGTAAAAAGTAATTTTAATGCATTTTAAATAATACATATTGGAAATCCTAAGCAGCATATAAATTAACACAAATAGCTTAGAGTTTCAAAGCATTAGTTTAATGAAATGTAATGTAAGTATAATGTGTATGGATGGGGCAGCACTCTGCAGTGTCATTATTTTCTGATTTGTTGAGTAAGTAAAAAAGCTGGAAGGAAGGCAACACACATACATTAACTCAGTCAAATTGATGCGTTTGCTAATTGAACATGCAAAACATTATATATTGACCCAATTTTAAACAGCACCTGGAGTTGTCATGCAGAGGCAACACATCTAATTTAGACACTGTGTGGTTTGATTCTATTGGCTAGCTAGTTACTGTGGATCGGTATCTACTAGTTCTGCCTCAGTGAGTCTGTCAGAGAGATTGCTTTCCTTCCCACCACCTCTGCTCTTCATCATTGTCCCCATTCCAGCTATAACTATAGAGATTTTCAAAACTGCCTTCAGCAATGGATACTGTTGGACAAAAATATTGTCATATCAGTGCCAGTAAATACCTGTCCAAAGCTGCAAGTTCAACTACTCCTAGCCACAAAAATGACTTAAACCACATTACAATTACTCAAAAAAGAAATGGCCTCTCTGCTAACCTTCTACTTGCCATGTGTGCAATGCAAACACTGAAATGATTTCTCTTTTAGTTCTGTAAACACAATTTAAATAAACCTGGCTCTGGCAGACACTGGTCCAAATCGCCTTTCACCCGCAACAAAACATTGCGACATCAGAAAACCTAGAGCAGTGGATGATCATGGGATTCCAGCTGTGATCGGCTCCCCTCTGGTCCCCCTGTGTGCAGGGATTCTCAGGGATAAGCGGGACAGGGGGAGGGACTTTGAGGTTTTTCCAAGTTGCACGCTGAGCTTTAGCGCTTTCTCCACCATATCCCAGATAGACCTGCAATGTGAAAGATTCAGGATTTGTGTTTGGGCTGAACTAATTGAGTCCCCTAAAAGCCTTGCTGCCCTGACTCCGGGACAGGGCTTGCACACAGACACACACCTACACACACAAACACATGCACACATCCAAACACTAACACACACATGTTCCCTTTTGTCTCTTTCTGTGCCAAGCCTAATCCTGCCTTACCAGCTGCAGAAAAAAAGAGAGAATCTCCTCCCTCCATTCAGTTCCAATTCACTTTTCAATTTCAAGGTGCTTTATTGGCAAGGCCGTGCCTGAGTGAAGCCAAGGCAATTAACAAAAGAAGCGCTTTCAAAGCAAAAATAAAGAAAAACAGCATTATAATACGGAAAACACTACAATCAAAACAATAATAATAAGCATTGAAATCATTTCAATTTGCCTTCCTTTCCATTTTTCCGCACACAACGTCTCTAGGGGGTCAGTGCAGGATTTTCCTTTCCTCTCCTAATTGTGATGGGCCATGGCAAGTGCTCCCCCAAATTGTGTAAACACACGTGGAAGCATAGAGGAGGCAGCAATGGAAGACTGATCACAGCAAATGAGTTTCACATAATATGATTGGGCCTCTTTGATTGCCCAAATGTACTGTAAGTCCCCTTATCCAACATGACACCTTAGTACAGAGGCGCGTACAATTTAGAGTATGAAGAACGGAACATGTTAATACATAGAAAAATTGAAAGTAGATCATTTGTAATCACATTAACAGAGTAAGTGTTTGATGTTGTTTGAATGGAGTCCTTGAGTTAATTGTTAATTCTCTTTGAAAGTGAGTAAAATAATAAGTTTTGAGAAAAACAGCGCATTGCCCTGGCAACATTTAAGATGGTTGAGTGGGTTAGGGTCAAAGTATTGAATGGCATTAAATATGTGGACCATAAAAGAAAGAGAAAACTTATTTGTGCTCTTTTAAGCCTTTTTTTTCTTCTACGTTGGCTTTTTTGCAAAAAGTGGCAGTCAACACCTGATGAAAATAACCTTTCTCATTATGTGGTAATCACAATTGTCTGGCACAAATTTTTACAAGAAGTTTACCTTGTACAAAAAAGTATGCATAGACATTTTAGTTAGTTGTTAATGACCTGTTTTCTTTGTTACGGAATTTTTTCAGCTGAAGCATTAATGAAGTTGCCAGATGAGAAATGTTTCCAATTTTACTGGGGAGAACACACTATTACTTTAACAATTTATGGATGTAACACAGGTCACACTGACCAATAGCCTGCTTACTTAGTATTGCAAAATGACTCTAAAAAAATCATCTCTGTGGTAATGGGTGACAAGAGGGAGCCAGCACACAGCTCGACAATCAAGGGAAAGGAAGAAGTCAGATGGTAACAACTGGTCTTAATACAGATTTTTCCATTGCAACAACTGAAGCCACATGTGCAAAACTCTGACCACAGTATGCATAACCAACAGTCACCTGAACTAAACAGTTCACAAATCTCATTCCAAGCAACACAACTCTTCACACGTCTCCAAACAAACACTAATTCATAAGTTAGAAACTTTTCATCTTGACAGATTCTATATTTTTAGTGACTTTACACTAATTAATAATTTCTTAGAGAAGAGTGAAATTTTTTGGCATGAACGTTTTTGTTCAGTTTTATTATGTAAACAAGAAGGAATGAAAATCAGCAGTTTGCTTCATTAGATATCTATTTTTAGTTTGCTTGTATTCATTAACGTAATTACTGGAAAAAAATGACAAACTAAAGGTACATGATAGAAACAAAGAATTGTGGGCCACATGTCTTCATCAACACATTGGATGTCGTGGCTTGCCATTTTACACTGGTCCTCTCAAAAGGTACAATACACGTGACTGTTTCATTCTCATTTGGTGTTTCTTTATTTCCAAACAAAATCTTTATGAGTTTATATATACACAGTGTGTTTTCAATGACACATTTTAAAACAAGACACCTGCTTGGTCTTTCAGCAGTGTTTAAAATTGAACAGACTGAAATTTATTCTGTTTTCAACGTGTGGTTAACAGATATGACAGCAGTGTGTTAGCATTTGAACAAAGTGCGGTCAATCCACAGTGTTGTGCAGTTTGTGGTTATAGTCATGTGAAAAGTGTGTAGAGTTTTAAAAACTGTGTTCAAGCAATGAAAAACGAACTACAGTTTGGTCCACATGAACTGCTGCTGTGGTTTGAGTTGTCTAAACTTGTCTCCAGTTGTGCCCACTGACGTTTAGCAATCCAAAGAAATCTGTAAGAGGTTTAACATTTACTCATTTTCTAACATCTATTCCATTCGTGCCAGTTATTCCTCTGAAGTTTGAAAGTTTCTTTAACCATTAAATCAAGTGGCAAAAACCCAGTCAGTAAGCAAAATAACTATTTTTTTTGTCAATTTTAGTTCCTCAGTTTACTAAGTCCAAAGTCAAACATCTCCACAATTGATGTTGCACAGCTGCATCAGGCGTCAACCGCAGCTAAAGCCTTAGCTGTGCACTGAGATTCCATTAAACAACTCTAGATGGAGATTTCCACATAGAAGGCCTATTGTGATTACAAGTGACCAGTATTAGACACTACTGTTACATATTCTTATGTATGCATGTTCAGGTGACGACATGCCTTCCATATTAAAACTTGATTAATTAAATAATGTTATATTTTTTCACAATCAGAAGGATTTTCTAAAGCCAAATGTAATCTTTTCAAGTGTGTGTGTGTGTGGCTACAGATCCTGACAGGTTTTTGACTTTTAAACTGAAAACCTTTGGTTTTGGTGATGCAGATGAGGGCTATCATTACCTCTGAAATTAATATCACTGGATGTAATGTTATAACTTGAAAGTAATAAAAAAAATACATTGAAACTTATGTATACATCTTGTGTATTAATAGATGTATTTATAGATTTAAGTGCAGAATTTAATCAATCATGAAAATTGAATCAAAGCACACTCCTACATAATTTTCAGTAAATGCTTTTCATTGTAGGTTTTGAAAAACAAATATATTGTAAGCCTGCCTAACCAATGGTAGGATAGACTGCCGGTGCATGCCTATCCTAGACTACATATACTACAAACACTAGACCCATTTGGCATATGTTTACTTTAATTTAGTTTTTTATTTTAGCCATTTGTAAATTACAACAGTCAATGCAATGATGTTAAACAATAAATAAACATAATTGCTTTTACTTATAATGTAAGACACAAAAAATATACAAGAAAAAAACAGGACCAAAAAGGTGTAGGCTGAAGCCTGAGCTTATTACACCTAATCTTTTGACATGAATATGTTTCATTCATACGATTTTTAAGGCCACAAGCAAGCTAGCTAGCTCAGTAACAATAGCAATAAATCTAAACTCTTATTGCTCGCATTTAAATAGTACCATCTAACTAAGGTATTGTAGATGACTAGGCAGGGTTGGTAATGTTGAACGGCTAGCAAGATTTGAAAGTAGCATCTCCACGGGGCTCCGTCTAACCCCTCCCCCCGCCCTCGGGGCTCTGACCCATACACAGATGTGCATGGGCACCGCTGCCTCATAGCAGAGAAAGTACCGCAATTTTACTTCACGTCTCATTCACCAGTAAGCAAACACCTAATATTATCACATCAAAAATTATAACAAAAACCTAATCGGAGGTTATAAACCCAGCAAATAGAAACATTACAGCCAAACTCAGAAGAGGAAAACAAATTTAGAAACTCAAACCAAAAAGCAATGCTGTCATGCATCTAATTTTTTTCCCTGCCACTTATTATTATTATTTGTTATTTTGATAACTGCTATTTCTTTTTAATTTATTTAGTTTTTTGATTATATATTTGCAGTACACATACATTTAATTGAAAGTGCTGCTCTGCTCGAACTCAAAATAAACTGATTAAAAACCAAAGTATTGCATATCAACAGCAAGAAAAACACACCCATAATCATAGACCAAAACGAAATAGAGGATGTAAACAGCTTTACATACGTTGGTAGCATCATTGCAGTGGAAAATGGCATGGAGGACAATGTCCAAGCCAGGATCGGAAAAGAAAGGACAACATTCAACATGCTAAACAATGTCTGGAAGGCAACAAACCTGTCACTCCAGACCAAACTGCAAATCTTCAACTCAAACGTAAAGACCACTCTTCTTTATGGCTAGGAAACCTAGAGAATTACCACCACCATACTCAATAAGTGGCAGACCTTCATTAACTGGTGCCTCAGATACCTCCTGGGAATATACTGGCCCAACGCCGTCGTTAATGCCAACCTGTGGGAACTCACCAAACAAGACCCAATAGAAATGCAAATCCGGAGGAGAAAATTGAAGTGTCTAGGGCACACACTCAGAAGAAAGAAATCAATCGCTAAACAGGCACTGACGTGGAACCCACAGGGCAGGAGGAAGAGAGGCAGACCGAGAACCACCTGGAAAAGAACAACAGAACAGGAGATGAAGAAAGAAGGGCTGACATGGCAACATCTGGAGCGGAGGGCCCGAGATTGGATAGGATGGAAGAACTTCGTTGATGGCCTATGTTCCAATGAGAATTTAAAGGCTTCAGTAAGTAAGTAAGTAAGTAGGTATACATTTAATTCAATAGTAGCAGACATATTTGACCTTGTTCGACCTCATCCTATTTGTACTGTAACAATCACATTTGGTTCTGTTTTGAGAGGGCATGGCAAACTGCCTCATAAATAAAGCTGTAAATGTCAATGTTACATTTCTGCTGGTCATATAGAAAATTCACTTTCAACTTGAGTTTTCCATATATGAAATCACTGAAGGATGCCAACCAAATATTGTTCTGAAGTAAATAATTAGCTGTCAAAAAAGCTTTCTTTCAATAATGGTTGGGGTCTGAAAGACAAAGAAAATAAGGAGAAACATAAAAAGGAATACCTAACCAACTAAATAATGTAGATTTAATCTTGACCAAGCTGTGGGATGAAGGTTGGATATTAAGCATCGCTCGTCCTTGTTTTGACAGTGGACCGGGAGACAGAGACTGGAATACCAATGAGAACAATGTTTCAACAGGGATGATTAATAACTTAAGGAGTGCTTTTTTTTATTTGTTTTGATATTAATTAGCTTTGTTAAAATGAGTCCATTGTAACTGAAATTATCAGTAGCAGCACAGTAGAAATTGCTTCCCTATGAAACACTGTGGCAACAGCCGAAAGGGCAAAGAGGGGTAAAATATAATTTAATATCAGTAACTTAGAATATTACTATTTTTTGCCAAGGCATTAAACTCATACTGGGTTTTGATAGTGTACTAGAAATTGAATTATGCAAATCATTCGTTGGGGAAATTCTCCCCAACTCCGCCTTGCTGATTACTGTAATAACGTTTTTAACACAGTAATATTTTTTTCTCCATATCATAATTTTCATATTTTTTCAGGGATGAAACACACACATACACACACACACACTGGGCTATTATATGGAGAAGAGAAAATAGTGAAAAGGGAAAAATAATTGAAGATGAATGCAAATATGACTCCCTTGTTTCCATATCTAGGTTTCTTGGTTTTCACATGCCTTAACGAAGATGTTTCATTAATTACAATAGCAATGTAATGAAGACTATTTACAAGCCTTCCAAGGCTGTAAGATACTGAGAGAAAATAAATAGTTATGCAATCGGGGAGCAATGTGCTTAGATGTTTTCTAGCTTTTACTTGTAAATGTAAATGTGTTGACTTCTTTGACAGACAAAGAGAATAGGAGGCCCGGAATAAATATGAGAGGGGAAGATTTTTTTTTTCCCTATGAATACAAACATGATAATAGAGATTAAAGAGATATTTTGTTGGTTTAAATCCAGCTCTGTGTCATGGGCAGTGTGTGCAGATGAATGGCAGTTCATTGCCCATTGAGGCAAATTTGTGATATAAGGCACGTAAAAATTTGCTAAAATTAACCTGACTAATGGAACACTTTTAATGTACATTATTTCCATAATAGTTTAAAAAATACAGACAAAATATATATTCCATAATCAATATTGTGCTTCATGAGGCAAGATTTCTTAGAAAAGTTCTTGGTTGACATGTTCGAATAATGTCCTCAACTACAAGTTAAGAATATCAATTTTGTTTCAGCAATCTGATGAAGCTGAAACTATTTGAGTACAAATCACTTTTCTCACCGAAAGATGCAGAAAAGGGGCTGTGTGGTGTCACACATTATAAAATTCCAATGGAAATCTAATCAGCTTTGGCATGTTTTTGGAAAGATAAACACAGTATGTACCATAAAACTGCAAAGTGTTTTTTGTGTTGTATTCTGTTCTCCTCTTCTTTAGTGTTTCAAGACTAATCCATCATGTAAGGAAAACTGACTTTAAAAGTGGTCATACACCATCAGTGTTGCTGTTTAATGGCTGTGTGTGTGTGTGTGTGTGTGTGTGTGTCTGTTTGTGTGTGTTTTTTATTGTACTCCTTTCTGGTTAGCAAGCCCAGGGCTACCAGTGGAGTGGTTGCCATGGAGTTTTGACATCATTTCATAAATGAAAATAGATGAGTCTGGGAAGTCAATATGGGCTGGAGCTGCTGAAGGGTGTTATGGGAAAAAATGAAAAAAAATGAACCATCGAAATAACCTCCACTTCCCGCTTAGTCACTCACGCACATCCACAAGGATGTCCACACTAGTACTAGTCCAACACTAGCCTGTGTTGGCATGTGTGTCACCACAAGAGGCTCATTGAGGTTATCATGAATTACATTAGATGTAAATAACATTTTAAGCATTACATTGGTGAGGGGAAATTTACTATGCACCTCACACAATCTACTTACAAACAGTGCTAATACTATGTCATACTACGTCACCTTAACACTAACTTTGCAAACCATCGCAGACCATTGCATGTGATTAATGCAGAAAATAAAACAAGAAAAACTTACATATCAGGTGTTTGATGCTAAAGGTTTTGCATCCATTTGTTATAGCTTGTTCTTGTGGCTCCAGCACTAACTTTTAATGCAACGATTACAAGGTACCTTAACAGGCTGTGTCAGTCCCAGCCCCACGCAAGGATGATGCATTAGGATCTCAGGCGGACAGTTAACTGTCAGCCTACTGGGAGATTAATGGACAAACTCACAGTTACCACAGCAGTCTGCGTCTCTGAGGAGCTAAGGGGATAGATATGCACAGGACAGCAGAGGGGGTAGACCTTGGACACAGATTTTTATTTGAAACTTGATGCACATGAATGTGTTTTAGAGGCAATAGTTGTGTGTATGTGTTTAAAGTATAATCTTGAGGATTTTAATTTAAATAAATGTCTGTTAAGTCGCTGTTTATCGCCAAATATAAAAAAAATAACAAAGGGGTGATTTAGCCTATGATTGATGAAAGCCCTTGCAGCAACACTGTTAGGATCTCTAGTAAGTGAGATCCAAAAACACACTTAAAATTACAACTAGTTGCCATAGGTGCTGCAACAGGGAACCAAACGGCGATCTTTGAAATTGTAACTTAAAGTTAAGTTATGCATTTATAGTGGGACATATCATGTAATGACATATACTCCAAGAAAAACAATAATAACATTGTTAAAGCTGTCATCTTACTTATTTGTCGAGAATCAGCACCCTGTTTAAGGATGAAATTCAAAACAGAATAGAAAAGCTACATGTACCCACTCATCCTTTCATTTTAGGTCTTCTTATGGGGATTAGACACTACATGCATGGCAAGACAAGTGAGCAGAAAATTAGCTTTCTCACTAAGTAGACCTTCATTCCTCTATTACTTCTAAGATTGTAATGATTTAACAAGAATTCAAATCGCTTCTTTGGGGTAAAGGGAGTGAACTGAATGCCGTGAAAACCTCAACTAGAACTGTTTGACTCTGAGGAAGAAACCATGCAAATTTGTTCCTTTCACTTAGGCCATTTCATTCTAGCATCAACTGAATTTAATGAAGTTCTGGAACAGAAAATGATCAGTTCAAATAGATTTCAGGCGGTGCTCTGCCCTAACCCTAGAGTTAATAGTGTTTTCCTGCCCTCTCATTTCAACCTTTACTTATTTTTCACCCTCACATAATTCTTCTCACCACTTTTATGAATTCTCTTCTCTGTCTCTTCCTTTATTAAATGCCAGCGATAGTGGTAAAGAGTGGGTGGTTTTGGTAATGAACTGGAATCCATCTCTCCCACCATCCAAACAACTCAAAGGAAAAAAAATCTTAAGAAAATATATAACTTGGATTTATTAATGTATTTTGCTTTCATCATGGTTGAACTTTTTAATTTTAATAATATTTAACTCTGATAACACTGATCCTTGATCATTGATAAAACAAGGTGTAACAGTCAAAATTGTGAAATGTACCTTGAAGACATACAGAGTTCCCTAAATACGAGAGAAGCACTGAGAGAAACATCAGACAGCGCCCTATATTTCTTGGTTCAGTTAACCGGCGCTCCTGCTACAGAAAGATGCATATTCCTGCACCCAAACTAAGATTCTCCATTTGAAATACTGTTGCAATGGACCTGTTTATGGAGAGTCTAGCTCCATCCCCGCCGCAGATTACTTGCTCAGCGGAGCGCATGGAGACCAATAGCCCAGTAGAGAGGAGGCACAGGCAGCATTGCAAGAGAAAGCAGAAGTGAGATAAGCGAGCTGGAATCCAGGCTAGGCTAAGAGCTGCCCCATGTAAACCCGTTGTAGCCACTCTCTTGTCAACAAGTTGGACCAGGAGACTGCACATTACCAGCCACCGCCTGGCTGGCTGCATTATGGTGGTAACGAAGACCTAATTTCAAGAAAACATCTGTAGCATAGCAGCGGAGCTAGCAGGGCGCATCGTCTTCCATACAAACCGCAAACTCGACTCTGCATTGCATCGCCAACTGTACTTTTTCTCTGCCGGGATGTTGTTCTCAGTCCCCACCGGGATAGAGCTAGACTCTCTGGTTACCCGTCCATTGCAACAGTCTATCTAATGCAGAATCTTAGTTTGTTTTTTTTGCGGGCCGTTCCGTCCATGGCGGGGAAGCTCCACTTCTTTGTCCACTCATGTTAGGCTGAGGGTGGACTTGACACTAGAGTGACTCATTACTACCAGTGGAAGTGTACAAGACCGTCTCATAGACAGTGCAGAACAAACCGACTGAAGACAGCTACGCTGGCCACCACAGTGAGTTTATACAACTCAGCACTAAATGCAGTATGATCATAGACATATGTGTTTACATATTTATTTACATTTTATCTTTTTTTTATCTATAAACTTCCTTTGTTTTTAATCAATATAAATTTCACTTTCTATTCAGTTGTTTGACTGAGAGCGTTGTTTTCAATAAACTAAACTTTGGATTCAATGTTAAACTATTAAATATTGAGAAGGAATGTCAGTTCCCCATAGCTCCAGCTTTCAATCTCTACCCAAATTAAGCAAAGGGCCCTCGGGGGATGTTGGGCTGAACATAGAAGAGTGGGAATGAAAACAGCCATCAGAGGAGAGACATGAGTTAAAAGACAAGCAGGGGGCAGGAAGTGGGTGAGATGGGTTGTGGCTGAGGAAGGTTTAAAGGTGCTTGAGATGAAAACACATATCACAGACAGAAGGACTAGAAGAAAGCCACAACTTTCCAAAAATGTTCACAGTCTGCCGTTTTTAGGGTGTGATTTTACTAAAATAAAATGACAACATTTAATAGAGAGTGGTGAGAGAATAAGACCAATTAGCATGTGTAAAAGAAAGTACTGGAGGGAAATTACTTCTATGTTTGAGTCAACTACAAAAGGAGTAGACACCAGGCAGTACCATTTGTTGGGTTGTGAAGTAAGTGGATGTGAAACTTTTTTTTCTTGTTTTTGTTGTTGTATCTGCACACATGATTTAATAATATTGCTGTGCATATAAATACACAAACAAAATGTTGAGGTTTTGACATGTGGATTGCTGAATCATCCAAACAGTTTGAATTCATTTGGCATCTGTGGTGATTTAATCAGGGCTGCCCAAAGTTGGCTGGAGGATCCTACCAATTTAAAGCCGGGTTTTTCTGAATAGATCAAAAGGATGCCCTGAGGTCTTGGCTGTGTTATGTAGCTTCAACCTTCAACCTTCCAGGAACACTTAGCTATTTCACTTGACAGATTAGCCAATAACAGCGCTGAGAAACATGTTTTGCTGGCAAATAAGGTTTCATTAAATGCAGTCACTTATTTTGTATGTTATACATCTTATCATGTGATATGTTCAGGCCTTGACTTTGAAAATGTCCTCTCTACAAATGTACAAAAACACTTACATTACTTATGCTTTCCAAGAATGCCAGGATTTCTGTGCTTGAAGTACCTACAGTACCTAAAAGACGGCCGAGCAAACCTAATTTTACTGCATTGCTCGTTAATCCTCCTTAGAAAGATGCTTGATATCCTGAAAGCCTGTTATTGACCAGGTACCATCCCAAAAATGGTCTGACAAGCTAGCAGTTCATTTTTTTGGGGTTTCAATATCCTGTGGCTGGTTGGCACAGAGCTGTTAAATCACAATTTCGTTTTTCAAAAGTCAGGCTTTCACATTGGTGCTATACAGTAGAAGATAATACACATTGTTCATGATGACTGCAGACGCCATTTTCTTAACACTAAATAATAACTTCTACAAACTATGAGCAAATGACGACAAGAGTACTTGGAAATTAGCCAATCAAATTGTAGCGAGGCAACTCTGAAATGTGTGCCATTTGCTTTCATTGCCTAAGGCTTTGGCATGCAAATTGTTGTTTTCCCACATTCGGGGCAATTGACATTACGAGTATGGGGCAACCTTGCAAGCCAGGCAAATGACCATTATAAAACTATTATATCTAGTAATTGACTTTGAATTGTATAAGAATGATAAATGATTTTTTGATGATTTTTGGCTGCCCGCAGGTGGGTTTTTGTCTCAGTTGCCCCAAAAGAACCAAAGCCTCTTGTGTGTTGGTGCTGTGGTGTTTTTTCTCTCCAGACACAATCTCAGGCTTGATAAAGAAAAGCAATCTCTCAGATAAGTGATTTGTGAAAAGTGTCACATTCTCACTTGGCAGAAATTGCCTGTTGGTGTCACTGTGCTGTGGTGATAGGTGCTTGTAAAACGAAAAGGGATGGGCAGGGGCGTGTGGGGTTACTATGACCAGCTTGAGTGATGTATTGTCAGGATTTAAGGGAGAGCTGTACAATACACATACTTAAATACCTTCAATCCGTGTGTGTGTGTGTGTGTCTGTGTGTGCGTGCGTGTGTGTGTGGTAATGAAAATAATCTGGCCTAAAGCGATGGAGCGATGGCATTAAGTGGGACTCTAAACATCTGTGACTGACAGGCAGCAATGAAAGAGGTAAAGAAAAAGCTAGAGATGGTTGCATTTTTAACATTTTAGTTGAGCTTTGTATCACCTTACTTACTTGTCCCATTTGTTTTCCTTTCTTTCACTATTTTCATTTCTTTACTTCTTAGCTGCCAGATATTGTCCGATTTTGCTGAATCTCTGGTTCAAATCCTTTTCATCTGTTTACAAAAAGAAATAAACTGGTAAGAGAAGGTTCCTGTTGTGCTAAACTGATTACCTGGCCCGTCTGGACATGAAGAAAGCTGGGTGAATACAGCATAGTTTGATTTGAATAAAGTTGAAAGCTGGAATATTCTAAGAGATTGGCAAAGCGTTCTGGCCATGTTTTATTTAGTTTACGCCAACTTGTTTTATTCCCCTCAGTGTTTCTACTTGAAAACATCTTTTCAGCACTCACACGTTTATGGACACTAACAGGACAGACATTCATCCAAAATTCAATATGAGGTGAGAAATATATTGATGTAGAAAAAAAATTGAAAAGATATGTGGACTGCTGAAAGCAAAGTTCAGTGATCAAGACTACAAGGTTTTGTCATAAGAAAAACGTATATACACTATTCTTAAGCTTGTTTATGACTTCAAGTTTCTGTTTTCAAACAACTATGTCCACCACAATGCCCACTTTTGGGGCCCATTGTAGATTCACATCCCAACACTGCAGTGATACAATAGGACTATTAAAGTAGCCAACATAAAAAAACGGCAATGACAAACAAAGTCCTTGAAACTAAAAGTCATGGTCTCTCATACATCAGGAAAATAATCTTACCATGTCATATTATGAAAAATCTCATTATGGTATGTAAATTTGATAGAAATGAATATGTGAGTGGAGGCCTATGCATATGTTTGTTAGCCAGCTCTTCTGACAGCTCTCTACAAAGCTCTCCAGTGTGATAGCCTCATGGTGGAGCCAAACTCGTCAGGGATGTCGGGGGAAACAACTCAACTTCATTTTGACACGTGGAGAGTGTTCGCAGAGGTGAAGAGCTCTTAGATGCCTCTCCAGACCCCAGTGCACACATATATCCCTGTACAGTACATGCACACAAACAGAAAGACAAATGCAGGGACACACTTGACTTGTGAACACTTGTCATGAGATATATGACACATTGGAAGTGAAATCTGGAGAGCATGTGGTGGTGAAAATGACGGTTAGAGCCTGAACACCACCTGGGCTTTTGTACTGTACAAAACATCAGTCTGTTACTCTTGCTTACAAATCATCAATCTCACTTTGAACCAGCTTTAGATAGAAAATGTTTGATCCTAAATCAACATGAATTGTCATTTGCCTCAGTCAATTGCTGAAATGGAATATTTATTAATATTGCTATCTTAAATAACATTGCAATGGTATCAGACTTGCAGTAGTTTTACATTCAAACTTTGCATTTTGACTTTTATGATATTTGGTGTTATTACCGACAGACTTGAAAAGTATCAATGTGGTAAATACACTAGAAACAAGTACTAAAATTAGATCCAAAAATAATGTTCCACATAAGCCTGCCAACTCAATGCTAAGGTCTGGTTGACTTCAGTGCAACTGAAACTACGTAGCAAAAATTAGGGAAGGATTACTTTTGTAGTGTAGACAAGCCAAGTGGTAGATGGTGGCTGAACCACTACTATAACCCCCTCCCGGAGGCTTTGTTCAGGCACCAGTCCTGAGTTAAAGCATGTAATAAGGCACACAGCTGGTTATAAAAGCATATTTGGCAAGATTACAGTTTTTTCCATTGCTAAACAACAGTGGCCACAATTGGAGTCACATGTGCAAAACTGTAACTGCAGTCTGTACTGCAGCAGTTCATTTGGACCAAACTCTAGTTCAATTTTCATTGATGGAACATGGTTTTCAACACACTAAAGACTTAACCACAACGTGCACAACAGTGCGGTTTTACAGCCCATTTTTCAAATGCTAACACACTGCTGCGGAGCAGGTGGCCCGAACCTTAGAGGGCTACGCCTATACTCATAGAATCTGGAGTTACAATACGTCGTTCTACTTTGTATAGTCTTCACCCTTTAATTGCTACGTTATTGAGTTAGGGCGAGGCTGATGTAGTGCATGCCACCTGCGACACAGGGCCTACAAACAGAACATAGACTAAATTTCTCCCAATGAGCTTCGCAGGGCTTGTATCAGATAGCTGTCATTCTGACAAAATCCTGCCATAGTAATGACTTGCCCTAGGTGGATTACGAGGCTTAGTCACAATAGCAGTAGTGCATGATTAGTGGTGTGATTGACACTTCTTATGAAACGCCTGGTTTTCACTCAGCCCCCCTGTGAGCAGGGGAAGAGGGGAGAGATTGCGGGCGAAAACACATGCAACAGCATGACATGATTATAGGTGTGCATGTGACATGATTTGACAATGTATGGGAAAACCCCGCGTCCCACATTGTACCTAAACAGGAGAGGTGAGGACAGCAGAACACACAAGCGACTGCGCCTTATACCATAATTATAGGGGTGCGTGAGATAGATAACTATGGGGCATCCGCTTCCCTCCCCACAACGCTCCGGGGGGTGGGGATGGTGAGCAGACCACACTTGCAACGATGCGTTTACTGATCATTGAGTGTGGACAGGACCGAGCGGGTCATGGAGGATTCAGACATATTATGCAAATACAACTGGATGAATGGACACGGGGAAGCCCATGAGGCTGCCGCGCAGATGTTGGTCTACTGCCATGCCCCTAAATAGGGCTACAGATGCCAACAGTGCCCTAGAAGAATGTGCCCGGAGGCCGTGGGATGGCTCAGCGTTATAAACTTGGGTGATAGCTTTGCATAGCCAGTGAGACAAGCGCTGTTTAGAGAGGGTTGGTCCTTGGGAGTGTTCCCTATAATGCACAAACAGCTGCTGTGCTTTCCTGATGTTCGTCATGCGTAAAATATACTGTGATAAAGCTTGCACTGAATACAAATGGTGAAAAACCTCCTTCCCGTTGATGTCATGAGACGGGGGAAAAAAAAACCTGTAGGGAAAAATCTCTCGACCGAAAGGAGTTTGTTAAAACTTTTGGTATTAAGACCTCCCGGAGTGGTGGCCATGGCGGAAACGGCAGAGGCTAGCACAGCTATATTGTTCTGTGCCGCGAGGCCATGGGTCGCATAAAGGTGTGACTGGTCAGCACAGACCTGATCCTGGGGGGAGAGAGGCGTGGGCTTCCAATGGCCGGAAAAAAATTGTCTTTGGAAGCAGAACGGACGCCAGACTCTGCTCTGGGGGGGGGGGGTGGACCGAAGGGAAGCCCGCTTTTGTGTCGTCTTGAACCTGAGTGAACGGGGGGTAGCGAGAGACAGGAGCCTTCAGTTTCCCGGACTGCGAGAGAGCTTCCTCCACAAACAGCCAAAGCTCCGTGAAGTGCTTGCCAAAGTGGAGCCCATGAGGAGGGCGGCTCCTGAGTGTAAACTTCCCCGTCCAAGAGGCCTCTGCCCGGGAGGGCTGCCTCTCTGAACTGTCACCTTTTTTATGATCTCCGGCCGATCCAGGGCGAAGCCTAAACAAAATAGAACACATATGGTATTGATATAGAGAAAGGTCAGAAAGCCCATTTTTGTATACAAACACCAAATAAGAATTACAAACCATTACCTTACACTGTACCGTTTGAGAAAAACAGGTTAAAAAGGAAAGGTCCAGGTCAGATGTCTGAGGTTACATACACACCAATAAAAAAGTCAAAAACACTATATCTTCACAGTAGTAAAACGGTGTCCTTATTGTTAATCAGAAAGTAATGGAGGTGAAAGCATTGCTAACACCACATTCATTCGTATTTAGAGATGATGCAGACATCCAATGTGATAAAGAAAACTTTCCGCATGATGCTGCAAGACAGGCAGGATCAGTCACACTATTCTTTGTTACTTCTTTGTATATTTAGTTTTTTTTTTTTCTCCAGTAATTCCATAAATTACTAGACCAAATACTATATGGACACGAATTGCTCATATAATTCTTTCTTCCTTACCTCACGTGAAAATTGTTATATTGTGAAATCTGTTTATTTTATTATTATCTTTAAAGAAACTATTGAACAGTGTGAAGTCACTCAAATTGTTCTAACTGTAAAGATGAGAAAGTTTGTATTTTCTGTATTGGTGTTTGATGCTAGTGTTTTTACTCTCAGTGTGTTCTGAGTGACAGTGTGTGTTAGCTCACTGTTCATTGTGTTTGCTGCACTGAGCCTGTTTTGAGACATGTGTTGTGTTGTTGGAAAGAGTTTTGCTGCTGATGTGAACAGTTTAGTTTAGGTGACTATTGGTAGTGCAGACTGTAGTTAGAGTTTAACACATGTATCTCCAGTTATGCCAACAGTAGCAATCCGAAAAAAAAAGAAAAAAAAACTGTAATGTTATGGAACATCTACTTATGAGCAAAAAAGGGAGGAGAAAACAAGCAAAACGAAAAATGTGGATGAGAGAAGAAAAGGGAAGACAAGAGAGATAAAGACCTAATTAGTAGTCTTATTTCTTCTCATGTCTTTTGGGTTCTTCTAAAGATGATAAGCAGTTTCGGCTCTGTTATATTGTGTGTGTGTGTGTGTGTGTGTGTGTGTGTATATGTGTGTGTTTGTTTGCACAGTTGCTTGAGATCGTGTATCTCTTTTTTTCCCCTATGAATTAGTTAGAGGTGTTTTGCACCATGCTTCTCTTGTAGGACTATAACCCCATAGCTCTTAGTGATGTAGTGATTAGGATAATGATCTGCCTCTATACTATGGCCAGTTTAACTTACAGCAATGTGAGCGCTAGTCAGGGATCAAACAGCCCAGTGCTTTCTCCTGCTTCTATCCATAGAAATATTCTGTGCACGCTGCTCACTATCCGTCTTTGACTTTACTGCTTCTCCTCATAGTTGTCAGATTCATCTACCAAGCCTTATGGAACTGGCTCAGGTTTGCCTTCCACCAGCTCTTTTGTTGATGGATAATCACAGACTGGAACATGTCAACTTTTACTCAATACTATTTCAAAACCACTTCAATTGGTTTTCCAAATGCTATAAAATTGGAACAAAACACACTAAAATTAATGAAAATAGGGATTTGTACTTGCCAAAGAGGGTTGTGTGGAATCAATCATGTTATTTTGAGTAATTACAGTTGGGTTGTAATTAAAAATAACACTGACATAGGAAAACGGGTCAATTTGACCTGAGGACAACATGAGGGTTAACCATAGTTTATTGAGAAATGTATTCTTCTTTTCAAGACCCATGGAGCTTATTCATTATTTGGACTATACTGTGACCACCGTTCGAAAGTGAAGAATTTTGTATTATTAATTCCGGCAGAAGACAGTTCAAGCAACACAATATCATGAAAATAAGTGAGGTGGCAGCCATCTTTGGACTTAACTGCAGCTTTAGGACAACCCAGAAACATCTCACACTATCTTACATTTAATTTATACTGATAATTATTGAGGAGCAGCAAAGTTGGATGGTGTGGCATGGCCTCACCTATCCTTTCAGACAATGCTTTATATATAAAATCCCAAAAGGCTTAAAAAGTGGGATGCTCCCACTTCATAGCTGTTTATAGCTTCCTAATGAATTAAACTGGCACATATTACAGTTTGGAATTTGCACTTATATCATGCAAAACCTGTTGACAGTCGTATAGTAAATTCTGAGACAGAAGTAAAATGGATAAGTTTGGGGTTTAGGTTCTTAATAGTGCAACGTTATTTTCTCATACTGCACATTGTCCCACTATGTCTTCATTTAGATCTCTATTCCTTTCTCTGAGCATACATTGGTATTTCTGTTGCCCTGTCTCTGGTTTGGAGTACTGATACAAACACCCTGGTGGGAAAAGAGTTCATCCAGGCGATTAAGGGTGAATGGGAAGCTTAGCCCCAATGACTCAGAAAACGATTTAAAGTGCTGACTGTGTCTACTGTTTTCCATTAGTGTTTCAGCAGTGATTACGAGTTGCATGGTTTTAAAGCATGATGCCTGAATATATCTAAAGGTCTGCACTCAACATCTTCAACACAAATGGACTAACGCTTTAGTAAAAAAACTGCCTGTACTTTGACACCAGCAGGATAGACTAACATGTGTGAACCTTTCAAGCTAGTTATAAATGTGCCTTTCTATACATTCCTGTGTGTGTGTGTGTGGTATATAGGTAACTTATTATTTGTTTATGCCAGTGAATGTGTCACATTTTGAGACCTGTTTACTGACAGTTGCTGTCATGATTCTGCTAGCAGAGAGGAGAGAAGGCAATGCACGAGATATGATACGGGACAGAAATGGGACACTTAAAGCCAGTGCTTGACTATATGACATAAAGCACTAAGCAACACATCAACATTACAACCTTTACCTAATGTGTGTGTATAAGTGTAGCGTTTTGTTTTGTCTGCTTTACACGTCTCCTGTTAATACAACACAATGGGAAGAGAAACATGACAAAGCAAACCATGGAGTGAAAAGAAAGTGAGCAAAGAGTGCAAGGCTGTCATAAATAAGATTTGTTATGTGTGAGAATTCAAAAACCCAGGCAGATAAAGAAAAGACAAGACAAAATGCCATAAAGGAGACAACGTGACTAGATTAGACGAGTTGGGGAGTCATCCTATAACCCCCTTAACGTGAGCTCTATCAAGAGGGGATTAGATACATTTTCTTCACTTTAAGCTTTAACTTTATAAATGTTAAATGCTGGCAGCATCATCTCCATTACTCAACAGTAGTGGCATCACTGAATGATATCAACAAACATTACCCAAAATGTCCTTATTTCATAGTGGAGTCTCAGATCAGATAAATAAAATCATCCTCATTATGGAGTTGTCAAGTACATGAAAGTATCTTCCCAGACTCTCTCTGGAGTCTGCTGAGAATCCAGCGAGAAAGTCAAGCCACACTAAAGACAACCCAGGCATGGTGAGTGAAAGCAATGGCTGCCAAATTTGAAGAAACCAAACAGAATATGACATGACATACGATCTGGTAAGAAATGCATATTTTGATACATGGGGGACAGAGGAAAACTACATTTAAAATTAGTTCACAAATGAATACATATTTTCAGAACCGATGTGTAACCGGTAGGTTATAGTGGTGTGAAAGTGTTTGCCCCCTTCCTCATTTCCTGTTCCTTTGCATGTTTGTCACACTTAAGTGTTTCGGAACATCAAACCAATTTAAACAATAGTCAAGGACAACACAAGTAAACACAAAATGCAATTTGTAAATTAAGGTGTTTATTATTAAAGGTTAAAAAAAATCCAAACCATCATGGCCCTGTGTGAAAAAGTGATTGCCCCCTAAACCTGATAACTGGTCGGGCCACCCTTAGCAGCAACAACTGCAACCAAGCATTTGCGATAACGAGCAATGAGGCATTTACAGCGTCCTGGAGAAATTTTGGCCCACTCATGTTTGCAGAATTGTCCTAATTCAGTTACATTAGAGGGTTTTCGAGCATGAACGGCCTTTTTAAGGTCATACCACAACATTTCAATAGGATTCAGGTCAGGACTTTGGCTAGGCCACTCCAAAGTCTTCATTTTGTTTTTATTCAGCCAGTCGGTGGTGGACTTGCTGGTGTGTTTAGGATCATTGTCCTGCTGCAGAACCCACGTTTGTTTCAGCTTGAGTACACAA
>NC_048409.1:17993218-18063264 GCF_013103735.1 Etheostoma cragini
CTTAACTGAGGCAAGTGAGGCCTGCAGTTCTTTGGACGTTGTTGTGGGGTCTTTTGTGACCACTTGGATGAGTCGTCGCTGCGCTCTTGGGGTAATTTTGGGCGGCAGGACACTCCTGGGAAGGTTCACCACTGTTCCATGTCTTTGCCATTTGTGGATAATGGCTCTCACTGTGGTTTGCTGGATTCACAAAGCTTTGGAAATGGCTTTATAACCCTTTCCAGACTGATAGATCTCAATTACTTTCTTTCTCAATTAGTCCTGACTTTCTTTGGGTCTCGGCATGATGTGTAGCTTTTAAGGATCTTCTGGTGGACCTTACTGTGTCAAGCAGCTCCTATTTAAGTGATGCCTTGATTGTGAACAGGTGTGGCAATAATCAGGCCTGGGTGTGGCTAGAGAAATTGAACTCAGGTGTGGACAACCACAGTTATAGTATGTTTTAACAAGGGGGGCAATCACTTTTTCACACAGGGCCATGATGGTTTGGATTTTTTTTCACCTTTTAATAATAAACACCTTCATTTACAAATCGCATTTTGTGTTTACTTGTGTTGTCCTTGACTATTGTTTAAATTGGTTTGATGTTCCGAAACACTTAAGTGTGACAAACATGCAAAGGAACAGGAAATGAGGAAGGGGGCAAACACTTTTTCACACCACTGTAAATACAGTCACGTGAGACGTCACGTGAGACACACGGAAATAAATGCTTGTCCGGTAAGCTCCGACTTTCCCTTTCTGCTGCTGTTGTCGATGCCTGGAGTGCTGTGTGTTTGAGATCAGCGTTCGGTGTGGTGTGCGGGTTCGCTGGAGGGTACAGCCAAAGTACTTTTGTTTTTTGACATTATGTGCTGAATGTTTTTGACATACATTGACTCTTGTTTCTTTCTCTCCGTACAGCCAAGCCAAGTGCCTAGTGCCGCTGCTGTTTTGCCTAGTTTACTTTTTTATTTACTCTTATTTACTTTGTGTTTAGTATGGAGGAAAGTTTGTCCTTTGGATAGTGTGCATTTTTTTTAGTGAGTCTTAATCAGACCCGAGTTTTTAGAAAGAGCGGTTGCTTAAATTATTGGTTTAGAAGTGGTGACGTATAACTGGCCCATTTTATTAGTGACATTGCAGGGTTTTAGTGTGTATTTTGATATTTGCATGTGGTGTTTGTTTGCAGTCCCTGTCTTGTTAAATGATCCACCCATGATGACCACTCCAACCACTTAAATTCTTTCTTTTAAATAGTTTCTTCTTAAATAGTTTTCACTATAACCAAATCCAACCCTCCTACTGATTTTTGGTTGTTTTGTTTTCTTGTTGCATTGGTTCTGTTCCAACTTGTTTTACAGTTATTTTGAAATGAATATTGTTTTTTTTGGTATGTAATAAATTATTTTTAGTAGTTCAAACCAACCTCGTTTCTGATCTTTTATGTAGGCTTGCCTGTGTAGTGGGAGTCCCCAGGATTGGTACCTACTGAAATTAAATTTAAAACTCTTTGGGTGAAAGTCCCAGGGTGGCGTTGTTGACTGTTAAATTGCTAAAGTTTGGCTAAGCCCTCTATCGGGCCTGGTTACACATGTCAAACCAATTTAAATCCATTAATGAAATACCTTGTCTGATTTATCAAAATAAAAGCCAACTCAATCAAATAGCGGAACTTGCTTTGCCTTGGGGAAGTGAGAATTTGCAACAAAGCTACCATGTCTCTCTCAGCATACCAGAGAAAAGTTTTAAAGAGAAAAAAAACAGACTGAGATTGACATGAACATGATATAAATTCTGGGCCAGCAATGCTTGATTTAATGGACGTCACAAGGAATGTCACACATCAAATGTGTGTGTGGATGAATGTGGGCTTGCAAGTGTCTGGTGGCATTGTCATTATTTACTTAAATCAACTGCAGCCATGCATGAGAAAAAAAAATGATAACAAACAAAGATCCGCTATTTACTCTGGCAAGAGTGTCTTTCAAAGAACCATGTGTCAGCACATGCAGTGCACTGACAAGGAAAATTACAAAAATAGAATGAATTAAAGGATGGTGGAGGAGGTTGAAGAAGTTAGCTTCAGTGTTTCTTCATTTTCACTTAAGCCATATCGGCAATATCTCGTTTTTCTCTTAATTTCTGAAGCAGATTTGGAGTTTATATGCACCTTTGTCAGTCACTGGATCACTTCATCGGTCTCCATGCCTGTTTTGAACCCCTCAATTGTCTTAATCCGTTATTTCTCTTTCAGTTTGTGTACACGTTATGGACGAGGTTGCCGAAGTAAAACCAACGCATTCCAAGCTTGAAATGTTGTTCCCGTTGCTCTTTATCCTACCTCCTGTGTTTCCCCAGTGGTGATCCTTTTCTCATTAGCTTCCCCCCCTCATTCTCTTTCCATCTGCAAAAGTTCCTCTCCCCTTTGTCTCCACCTGCTCACTGCTCCTACCTCTCTTTTCTACTTGTGTTTTTTTGGAGGAGATTCAAGGCAGCCAGAGGGAAGAAATGGGGGCTGGAGTTGAGGGTGTGGTGGATTGATTTGTCTCACTGGTGCTGATTGTAATCATTTAGGGTGTGCTGCTCATTAGAGCTATCCTTGGATCTTTATGGAGGCAGCATCTGCTGCCTGTACACATGTTGACAAACTATAACAACACTAGACCAAAGCAATGCCAGACACTTATGTTTGTCGTAATACCTCACAAGGGATGTGGTGTTATGGAAGACTTGTATCATGTGGACGTGCCAACAGTTTTCTTGTCATTACTTAGAATTCCTCACAGGTGTGACAGAAACTATTCACTAAAGCTTTAAACTAAAAAAATGTCTTGCACTACCTTGGCATCAGATAAAGTAACATCACTTGGGAATATGTGTTTACATTTTGACTACAAGAACTAGGTATTGAATTTATAGATCTTATAAAAAATTCTAGTTTATGATGTTGACAATTTTATTATGGTGGAAGTAGCCTGTATGTGTACTTGGCTCTACACAGTGAGTACCACACAGTAAATCTGTTAAATACACTTTTTATTCCCTCATCCTTCCACCATACAGCACACACACACATATACACACACACACACGCACGCACAAACTAACCACTACCTCTTGTGGTTCCTCTCAGAATTGACCACAATGCTTCTTTCGTACTGTCTGAGCTGTCAGTAATGTGTCTTCATATCATCTCTTACACACACACAGTCGCTACTGAAGCTTGACAACCTTTATGCAGGATTTTTGTAGTAAGACTGGGTCAAGTGAACATTGTTATTGGGCCAGACAAACAGACTGACTTATACATTGAGCCAAGTACATACACGCACACACGCACGCACTTGTGCACACACACACCCACACACACACACACGCAGTAGTCACAGACTTATAGGTATGAATGCAAACACAAATTTACAATATACACACACAGACACACACCTGCAAATACACACGCAAGTGAGGGTTAAAACATCAACTCATAAATCAGCAAGACTGGAATGCCAGCATTAAAAGTTACCTGCCCACATCCTGTAAATATATGCAGCCTTTATGAGAGCTACTGTTCCAGAGGTCAGTGAGGGTAGACACTGGGTTATGCCAGGTAAATCGCTACTGCACATCTTTCTCTGGAGCTCTCTTAACGTGTATGCCTCTGCCACTGTCTCCTGCTCTCTCTTCCTGTATCACTTCTGTATAGTCTCTTTGGGAGCATTGTTGGGTCTTTGAAAATTAAAGTGTGGTCTAGATCTATCTGTAAAGTGTCCTGAGATTACTCTTGTTTTTTTGACACTATGAATAAAACTGAATTGAATTACAGTCAGAACATTCATCCTGATTCCCGCAAAATAAAGAGGGCTTAACAGCTGATGCACAGATGGAAAAAAAGGTATATTTCCAAGAAATGAGAATAAAAGGCCATCACATTTAAAGCTATTTAATATATTTGGCCAATGCACATGTAAATTAGTGATTGTTAATATTGAAACCTTTTTGATTACTGTGTTTTTAATATTGTATGTATTTAGTAAAAAGTGTGTTTACATTATCTACGACAGACAGGCCTTTGTCATTTCTGCATACGCAGTTCGCACAAATGGGGGATGGGCGGAGGGATGTGGGGTAATGGAAGACTTGTATAATGTGGACGCGCCAACAGTTTCTTGTCATTACTTAGAATTCCTCGTGGGGGTGGCAGAAACTATGCACTAAAGCTTTAAAATAACAAAATTCTTGCACATTTCTTACAAGACACCACTCTGTTGAGCTATTTCATTGTGTTTGAGTCTCTTTTCAGATAGACACTGTGTTGGAAAGCGTGGGCATTCACTGGGGTGGTGTCTTTCTCCGTGGGTCTAAATTGAGGCAGTTCTAAATTAATATGTCTGTGCAAATTCGGGTAAGAAAATACTGAAATATTGATTGCAGGAATCCCGGAGTTGTGCCTAAAACATTCGCATGCACAGTTCAAGCACAGATTTATGCACACTGTTTGAGAATAAGGCTCATTTAATGTTTTGGCCTGTCCAACCTTGTGAAATATTGCAGTGAATGTGTCAAAAAGATTAAAAAAAGTATATTTATATATATATATATATATATATATATATATATATATATATATATATATATATATATATATATATATATATATATATATATATATATATATATATTATAGTGATATATTTTAGGTTTGTATTTGTTTTTGCAAACATTACATCCTCTAGTGTTACTATAGATGATGGTGCTGTTTATGTGGTATTGTAATAGTTTAGCAAAGGAGAGTTAAGGTCAAATTGACTTCATGAAAGTGAAAGCAATGATTTGTTTGCATGTGTGTTCTAGGTACCCAGAGAAAAACAACACAAGAGACAAGAGAGACAAAATGGTTGGGTGTGTGTACATTTATGTTTCGCTGTCAGCTGCTGTTAAACAGAACGACAGCATGAGGGCAAAAGGGTCAGGCTTGGCTTCAGTAAATTACTTCTTTCCTAGTTCCACAGTCCTCTCTCTCTCTCCTTCTCTTTCTCCTCTATCTATCCCTGTGTGTGTGGCTGAACTGACCACACGCAGTAATAGCCCTCAAGGTTAATTGACCATAAGCAGAGCATTTGTTCCTCCAAATAGACATTCAGGGTTAGGGTCTCCTCCCTACCTCTCCCTTGACCTACGCAAGATATCATTACCAGCTCTCTTTGTCAATCTATCTCTATCCCATCTTCAAGACCCAAGGAGAAAGACACCACCCCAGAGAATGCCCATGTTCTACTACACAGTGTCTATCTGAAAAGAGACTTACACCCAAAGCAGCATAACAGAGTGGTGTTTTGGAAGGTAGTGTGGGACAGTTTAAAGCTTTAACAACACTGTTGATACAAGCCTTCTATGACCATGCACCGCACCCCTCCTTCACGCAGTTGCTAGTAGCCAAGAAGGACTCGGAGGATTGAAAAAACACGATGGACTTTTCAGAAAAGGTAATTATCTGCACTTGAGTTTCTGCGTGGGAAAGTCACCAGACGCCACAATCTTCTAAACACAGCCATACTGAGAAATACAGAGAGAGTTGAATAAATACATCTTGCTTGAAAACGCACCAACACTTCAAGGAACAATCAGAATGGAAACAACAATGAACAGTGGGAGATGCCATATCCGTGAATATAAAAAGATATATGATGAAAAAAAATATCACGGATATGTATTTCATATTTATTATGAGTTGATTTATTGTGAGAAAAACCTTACATTTCAATTAGGTGCGGTAATGATGCAGATGCTACAGAGCAAGGCTGCGAGAGAAATCTAAAGATATTCAATCGGTATTTATCTTCAAAATAATGAATGTTTTAACAACGTTGACTGTCACATCCTCTGCAAATACTTTGTCAGCCACAGTAGAATTGTGTGCATGTGGCTGTGTGCAGCTAGGTGTACAGTCACTGTTTGATACACATTGTTTTTTAAATGAAAATAAAGATATGTAATTAACTCTACTGTAAATAAATAAAAGTGTCATATACTGTATATTTCTACCTCCGCGCTATACAGCCCTTTAAAGAGTGCATGACTCAGAAATTAGAGGCAGTAACAAGAGTATTAAGGCACATATGAAAAGAGTGTTAATGAAATTAAGTAATTTTCCCTGGAAATTGTATCACTATGCAGTTGCTGTTTTTCAGAATTTGTAAGAGCCCAATGTTGTTTGGCTATAGCTGTTGTTACACATGTCCCTCTTTGCCTGGTGTCCTTGGTTTGTTTTAATTTCATATGTCTGCAGTTGAATGTTGTTCCAAGTTTAGGAGCTGTGTCCTCCAAAACAGGCTGTCCATGTGGGTCCATCAGAGGGCCTGAAGGCCAGACTGAGCCTGTGCCTCCTCTCCAAATGAGACTGTCTAGACTTACCAGAGAAATCAGAACTAATCATGTGAACAGGCTGAATATATAACTTGCCTTCAAACTGCCATCATTTTTATCCCAGAGATGTGGCCTCTATCACATTCCACAGTTCTGTGACATTATAGAAGTGGTAAGCACTGTATGCAATACCATTTTTTACTGATGCTGCTGCTCTTGTCCTGTCCTTTATCATCACAGATTCTTTTATATATAAATATATATATTTTTTAGTTCACCTCCAAGAAGAAAGCCAGACAAAGTTACATTTGTAACTTTATACAATTGTATAATGACAATATATGTTCTATCTATGTACGTGTAAACAGCAGTAGTGAACTTGTGAGAGATTCCTGAGTTTACCATATGAGGTATAGCATTTCACTTCAACACTTGATGAAAAACAATTTCAAACTTTCCTTTTACCCATCAAAATCTATCATCTTGTCAAGGGTCTTGGGTAGTGCTAATGTATGAGTGAAAAAAGTTCATGTTGTGCATTAGACTGACCATGACATAACACCACAAACATGAAGGAGTTCTTTATGTCTTAGGTCTTTTTTTAACATTCTTTATGAATGTTTATGACTGTTGAGTCACGGTGAGAGTCACGTGATCGGCTGGACATTGTTGATGCAGAAGAGGACAGGAAGACACAGATGTAACTTCTCTCTCTTGATGCAATAAAAGCCTTTGAGGGACTTGAATGGCCATTTTTATGTTCAGTCTATGAGGTGATGGGCTTTGGTAAAACTTCCATTGGTAAGATTAAAGCTTTAGGTCTTATCTGGGCGCACCTCCTCCTCTTTATTTAAAGTTTCTAGATCCTCATGCCAAGGCTTCCCCTTAAGTCCTGCTTCATTTGTCCTATCTCTATAGCCGCTGGCTCAAGCCATTCTCCAATCATTTATGGTGTCACCCATACACATTTACAATAGTCTCATTATTTGTGGACAATGTTTTGGTCTTTTTAGAAAACCCATATCAGTCTCTTCCTCACCTTCTATCATTTTAAGAGGAATACGGAAGCTTATCAGGCTTTAAAATTAACTGGTCAAAATCTGCACCACCTTATTTAAATGATTCTGCCCACAATTTAACCATCTCTGAAAACATCCCCATTGTTGAGCAGTTTAAATATTTAGACATTGAGGTCTTCCCCTGCTTAAACCAGATTATTAAACATAACTATTCTGTTTGCACTGAACAACATTTTAAAAGACATGAAAAAATGGATGGGGTCCTCATGCTGATTCAAGCCTGCATCTCAGTGGTTAAAATGTTTTACCCAGGATTCATTTTGTGAGCTCTATGCTGCTTCTCTTCCATCCTGCTGCCTATTGGCGTAAATTACACTCATCAGTATATACATTTATCTGGAAAGGCAAGCGGCCGCAACTCAAGATATCTACTCTACAGAGACAAAAAGAGGATGGTGGCCTCTCAGTTCCTCAGTTTGACGCCCCTCCTCACCTGGTTTAATCTAGATACACCATAGAAGGTGCCATGAAAGAGCCTTAGTCACTCCATGACATTCTTTTTGCCAATGTTTCTAACAAACAGTGCCAACTATGCTTTGGCCCCATTATCTCACATCTTATCAAGCCTTGGAGATTAGCTGAAACATGCTGCCATGTAGCTTGTGGCACACTTTTTCCATCTATATTCAATAATACAGCACTCCTGAATGGTCGGAGGCCGATAACAGCCCCACAATGGGAACAAAGGGGAGTTTTTGTCTAAAAGACATTTTTAGCGATTATGGCTTATTACCATTCTCTGACTTGCAGAACACATTCAATCTACCACGTTCATCCTTTTTCTTACTGTGCAGTCTAAAAATTGTGGTATGGTGTCTATGCTTCATCAGTTCTTGGTGGTATCTGGTTGCTCTGCTCTTAATATTGAGAGTATCTGGGCACGTAATTGCCCAGAACTAGGTATCGATCTTGATTGCCATGATGTATGGTCTAACATTCCAGAAGTATCTCGCAATCCAGACTATCGGCAGATTCACTACAATTTCATAAATTTCATTCCTGTATAGTGTTTATGAATGTTGCACTATATACAGAAATGAGCCAGTGTGCTGAGCCACGCCGTTTCAGTGTGTTCCAAACGGCTGTGCCGAAGCCACGTGTTGCTTGCATGCATTGTGAACATCACAGTGTCTGCGGCTGTTTACACAACAGTTGTGTTTTGTTTATTAATCATTCATCCTCTTTTATTTTGTGCTGATGTCCATCTTATTTAAGTAAATTGCTTAAAGATGTGTAGCTTGTCTAACAAATTTTTTTTTATTTTACTGATGAATTGTTTCCACCTTTCCCTTGGCTTTCCAGTGATTTATTTAATTGTTCTGTCATCTGCTCCTAGACTTAAAAGGGACATAAAAACTTCCAGGGCTTGTCCAGGATCTTTTGAAAATCAGGATTGGTTTGATGTGCATAAATTAATTACTTCTTCCACATTATTCATACTTGTGCAGTACCACACCATGCAATGTAACTAAGTACTTCTAGTTAAGACATACATAATATCAAACAATATCCATTCAAGAAAACCTAAAATGTTTTCTTTTTTGTGCAAATAAGCTTCAACATGGCTGTTACAACAAAACACCTCGGTTTCATATGTGCTTGTGTATTACCGCATATTTTTGTCGATGAGCCAGCATGAAAATCTCCTACTGTTTTGCTCAGTTAGCATCAGTGGCCAATCATGGCAAATGAGAGCTAGCAGGGAGGATAGATTGGCATAAGTTGGCATTAGCTGGTGCATTAGCAAGTGTTGGGCAATTACTTTAATGATGTAAATTGGACCGAGATTTCCCCCTGCACAGGAAGTGAACGAGTAAAATGTAACAATGATTATGATTAGACAGCTAATTATAGTATCAGCTCAATGTGATACATACGCAAAAGACTGTTTATTTAGAAGACAGGCAGGGATGCTTGGTGTGTTTGCTGATTGCAATGTTTCGGTGTGTGTGCATGTGTGTGTATGTGTGTGTACGTGTGTGTGTGTGTGTTTGTGTGTGTGTATGTGTATGTGTGTATGTATGTGTGTGTGTTTGTGTGCATGTATGTAGTGGTATAATTCTGACAGCTATGATTGATGTGCTCATTTAGAGATGGAGTGACTTTCTATGACGCTTTTTGATCCAGCACATCCTGCCATCAGGAGTTATATATGAGTAATGCCTATTAAGCGTACAGTATGTCTTCCAAATGTGTACTGTACTGTATGTCTTCTAATTTTAGATGAGGATATATATATATATATATATATATATATATATATATATATATATATATATATATATATATATATATATATATATATATATATATATATAAATATATATGAGACTCTAGGTTTTTATACATGGGATCTGAATATTAATGTGGCAGCAGTTAGACATTATGTGTTATTCATGTGATGACGGCATGATTACCTGTCCAGCTTGTACATGGCAGCTCAGCCATGGAAACAAAAGGATGGATGGATGATTGAATACTAATTTTAACCTGAGGAATGTAGATAGACTGTACAAATGTATGCGTTTATCAAATTTGCATATTTCTATAAAAATATGCTAATTTAAATTAAAAAACATTTTTAAGGGATAACCAGTGTATGCAGTGTAAGCTATTTGATGTACAGTGAACTAATGACTGAATGGAGGCTGAAACAGGTGATGAGAAGGCAACCACACTAGTCCTGTCAAAGCTTGCCATCGCTGTATTAATAACATGTTGTTACTCCCAACTTGTAAAATACGGACGCTTGGACAATGCAATAAGCACCCCTCAGCGTGTGTATGGAACACACGGGCAGAGGAGCAGCTTTGTGGCGCAAAAATATGAAGTAGTAATAAAACCGACAACAGTAGCAAATAGTATGGATGCCTGAAATTCCATGTGGGGTGGTGGATAGGTCAAACAACACCAGACTTTCACCTCAGAGATCAGGGTTCATGCCCCATGTGTCACTGAAATGTTCATTTTTTTCCTAAACCCAACTATCCCATTCTTGTTGCTTGTGAGCTCACCCACGATATTTCCCTAAACCTAACTGCATCAAAAGTGAGGACAATAGTCCCCACCCAGCGCGTTTAGATAAAGTGTGTGTAGATATGAGGCTAATGGACACTTTTAGCATCAATAACAATTGCAAAACCTGACCAAGTGTCCGTATTTTTATGCGACGGGAATGGGAATTTGTTGGTATTACAAGAAAAAGGGGGACATCCACATTGCATTAAAAGTGTGCCACAGTCACAATTTTTGAATCCATTGTTAACTGAATGAAGAGGAGAAATAAAGTAAAGGAGCATTTAAGGGGAAAGGTCAGTACTGCCCCTATGTCAGGAGTGAGTGGAAGGCCACATAGTCAATTACAATCTGGTACACTGGCTGTGGCTGGAAGAAAATGCTTTGCAAGAAAACACACTTGTTTTCAATAAAAAAGGACATAATGTAAAACTATTCTCTTTTGTGTGGGCACAGAGCCGCAAGCAATCTTTGACTTTATTTCTTTTTATAACAGCTCTACCCTTGTTGTAAAGGGACGGACAAACGATGTGTGATTGCCTCGTTGCTCTGCATGTTTCTATGTTTGGCTCCAAGTGCCTCTAGGCCTCAGCAGGCTGCTGCTTTAGGCCTGCTGGTCTGCCCAAAGTGACACCAAACAGTAAAGGCAGACAGAAAAAACAAAGGCAGACCAAAACATAAGCAGGCTGGCATATGCACAAATTAAAAGACTGTTTCCTCCCCTCCCTCTATTATTTTTCCCATGTACTATATTACTCTTCTTTCTTTTTTGTGTTTCCAGAGGAAATACGGATGAGTTATGAAATTTAGAAATACAGAAAGAGGAAGAGAATATTACAGAAGACCGAAGAGAGGGAGAAGAGGGAGTGGCAAAGGAAATGAATGTGATGCCTCCCTCACATTAATTTCCTTTGCCACTCCCTCTTCTCCCTCTCTTCGGTCTTCTGTAATATTCTAACGTAAATGAGGTGAGGCAACAAGTGAAGGAGAGGGCATTGGTGAGGAAATGGCTGGAGGACATTAGCTAATGTGTAAGGTTATAAGACTGATTTATTATGATGCTCACAAAGAATTTTGTGAGAGTGTGTGTGTGGGGCTTTTAATACATACCATTGGTTTGTTTGTTTCTTCATTGTCTTTGTGTACACATGTGCATGTAAATACACTGGTTCACATCCATCCACATTATGTGTGGTTCCTTATGCAAGCTGTGTGTCTTGACATAGCGATAGTTACGTAGGTAACTCCAGATTCTAGTCAATGCCACCTGCGGCACAGGGCCCACAAGCCGAACATAGACAACATTTTCCCAACAACAATGTACAGCGGCTTAATCAGAGTCATTCTTCTGATAAAGCCTGCCATGCTAATGTCTCGGCCTGAAAAGTTCATAAGGCCCGCAATATGATGGCAGTAGTTCAATGCGAAATGGGAATTGTGCGTGATTGACCCTGCAAGGGACGCCCGAGAGAGGACAGTATGCGGGCACATCCAACGCAGCATTACACGTTGTTGATTGTGGACAGAACATATACACATGTTCAGACATACAGTAGCTCGCACATAGAAGCTGATGAAAGGCTACGGGGAAGCCCAGGAGGCTGACGCGCAGATGTCGGCTGCCATGCCTTTAAATAGAGCCACAGGCGCCAACAGCTCTCATAACACGCCCTTGGATGTTGCGTAATCGCCTCGCACAGCAAGTGAGACAGACGCTGTTTTGAGAAGGCTGAGCCTCGGGAGCGTTCTCTATAATGCACGACCAGCTGCTGTGTTTTTTCGGATATTTGCCGTGCGTAAAATGTATGTAATATAAAAAAGTGGGAGACGAACAACGGGTCCGCTGTTTACATACACAGTAAATGCGGACGTAGTTGGGGCCCCTGCTGGACGCAAGGGCGGGAAAGAAAATCTTCATGACTGCGCACGCGTGAAGGGATAAACCCAATAGCGTAGCGCGAAGCCTATATGAAATAGAACTATATGTTTGGGAATCTTTACCTTTATTTCTTTTTTGAATATAATTCTTATATATGTAGGTAAGTGATGTGTTACTATAAAGCAGATTAAGAGGACATGGTGTCTGACCTTGTTGTTCCAGACTGGGCTTCAGTGACAGAACAAGTGTGCAAAGAGCACCTCTATGTCTCCCTTGGTGTGTGCCAAGCCTGGGTTAACCCACCACCCTGTGACCCATCTGCTGGGAGATCAGGCTTAAAGTGTCACTGCTGGGTAATTGGCCTGTCTGTCTCTTGTTTGCCACACACACAAAGCCTGACAAAACAGACACAGGTCTCCTCTTCCCCTTCATTGGAGTATGTGTGAGGAAGGGAACATTTACGGTATGTTTGATTTAATTGATGTCTTGAACAATGTAAGAAAGATAGAGACAACAAAGAAATCAGAGAGTCAAAGAACAACATGCACAAACATAATCTGTGCCATATTGAAAGAATATAAGTGGTCTGGGGCATTAACTGCAAGTGGAACACACCTTAAACATCAGATATTCTCTGATCGACATTTAATGTCAACAAATGACCCAGTGAACTCATGAGAAATAACTTGGCCTTTTCTGACCCTCTCTTTCTCTCTCTTCTCCAAGTTTGACACAGACTGAGCATGGGATAATTGCTCATCTCTAAATGTGCCAGATTAGCTGACCCCATAAAACAATAGCGCCACAGAGCACTCAGGAAAAAAATAGACTCTCCAAATGAGTTTTTTTATTTTGGGTTACATCTATTAGTAATGAAATGAGTTGTATGCCTGTTAGCGGCTGTGCCTGGGCCATGTCATGGGGTCATGAAGAGGTCAGGCCCTACTGGATGTCAAAGTTCAGAGAAAGATGAAGACACAGGAGGAATATTCATGTCACAGGATAGTCTGAGGACTATTCAGTCAACACTAATGCACTGGCAGAGAAAGTGACATAAAGAGACAGTAATTGAAACAGAGAAAAATATTTTGACTAATTTTGGTTTCAGTGAGTTTACATCTTAGGGACTTTGTTTCTGTCGAAATGTTAAATCACAACTAGACAAAAACTCAAACTAAACTCCAGTTTGAAAAACGGTTTTATAGAGACTTTTTTATAAGCTATGTATTGTCCACTATACAATTGCACCATTTCATGACCATATCAGGTCATAGTTACACATAGTAAGAGAGCTCTCTAATAGGCTTTAGTCATTCACCACTAAATTGTGATGCCATGACTGTATGACTGTGAGTTCTCAACTGTTAGAGTTATAGATGTACCTCTTTCTTACAAAAATGTTACGTGTTTAAATTAAACTCCATTAAAGTAACATCTATCTCATGTTCAACCCAAGTTGTAAGGGTTGAGAAGGTTAAACCGACAACTTTAGGTTTAAAGGTTTTAAACTAGCGCAGTAGAAGTCTGGTTTCCGCATCAGTGGCAAAACCATAAGGTGGTTCTGGTAATTTTTCTAGATGGTTGTAATGAATAGCCAGATATTTCAGGTGCCTGTTAATGTTGTCAATTGTCCAAATAGGTGGGAGACTCAGAGAACATATGAAGCTGACAAAGAGGTCTCATATATTATGGCTGTTGATGTAGAAAAACCCGGTAGCACTAGACTGTTGGCCACCACAATCCACAGAGATGTGTTTTACAGTGCAGTATGTAACATTACAGCAATGTTTTGTTGTTTGTAAATTCCTCGTTACCTAACCCACTTAAAACCAAGTACCAGGCAGTCAGCACATCATCAACTTGAACAGTGCCCTGCCGCTGGAAAACAGATGTCCCTTCCACTCTAGTCAAGCTAACCCCAGGTATGGGCTGTGACACAGGGAATATCTTTCCTCGCTGCCTCCACTCACTCCCAGAGAGAGAACACTGGTTTGAATCTTGTGGACACCTTCTATCAGATAATTCTGGTGGTGAGAGCCAGAATGTATAAGCTCAACCCCAGAGGTGGAAAAACTACTAAAATATTGTACTTAAGTAAAAGTGCCAAAACTTTGATGAAATATTAGATGTTTGTGAATTAATTTATCCAGTCTTCTCAATGACGTTGTTGTTGTTACTACGGAAGGGGTGGGCAATTAATTTACCTAAGGGGCCACATATGAAAAAGGGATTGTTGTGGAGGGCCGGACCAATACCAACTCAAATCTGCTCAATATTTATTTCATGTCAGGTGGCACATTCTCAAACCCCCCCTTTTCTCTGGGCATATTTGCGCAGCACAGTCTACCAAAACACTCTTTAATAAACTCCCCTACAGCAAATGGCTTACTGTTTTTGATAATTTTGTTGGACACTTGGTAAAAAAACCATGTTGTGTTTGCTTCAGATATATAGAAATACAAAGTTGCAACGTACTGGCAGCTTTCTTAGCCATGTTACTGTGGAAGGATAGTGACCATGCATTAAATTGATGTCTTAACTGGTATGGGAGTAAAGCATTGATGAAGCATGTATTTAGTATATATATTATCCTATTAATAAGGCAATATTACCAACCACATAGACACCAAGGGACTCCTGAGAGCTTCCAGGTTGTGAGTGACAGAAGTAGCGACCAGAGATGACTCGACATGGTTTGACATTACTTTACGGTAGTTTTCTTCTAATAAGCAACAGATGACATAGAGTGTAATTTGGTATGTTGGTGTCTAACTATAGAATACTTGGGGTTTAATATGGCATGACATACAGTTTTTAATTACAGCATAATTTAAGTGTGTGATGTGTATGGTACTTACTTAGTTGGCCTTCTGTCTTATAAAGATTACATTATATTATTTAAAGTAATGTTTATAATGTCTAATAATTGCTAATTACTTGTTGTGTATTCATAGTGGGCAATGAATGCCGTTGTCTATGCAGCTAAGTGGATCAACAATGACAAAATACTCCTGTGGCTGTGTTCCTGTCTGTGTATTTGTTGTCTGGCCACAAATTGTGTCTTGACACATAAGCACAAACACACACAAGCAAACACACACACACATACACACACACACACAAATGCACAACAGGAGATGTATGCTTAGTTAATTAATGGTTATGAGCTCTTTTTAAGTGGTCACTGATTAGCTGAACAAAAAAATTATATCTTTATGATTTTATGATTGTGTTTTTAAATATGATTAAAGTGTCTGTGTGTGTGTGTGTGTGTGTATGTTGGGGGGCCTATTTAAAACATACACGCATTGACCTTTCACATTTAATCTTGCTTCTAGCTGGTGATAATTATTACGGCACAATATATGATATTTCTGCATTAAAATGTCTAAAAAACACTTTAACTGTAATATATTTTGTTGAGTTGTGTACTTACACTATCCCAAATATTTACAACAACATTCCAACCCAGAGAAATCTGTAACTTTATTTCAAGGGCACAGGACATTTTGCTTGGTCAGTGGGGTCCTATAATCTTTGACCCGTTTAGTAGCTCTAACTTCCATCAAAACACAGGAACCGTGATGATATGTACAAGAGTAATTGTTAATCATACAATGTCACAGAAATAATTACACTATACATGCCACTTTGCAACACAGAAATTCAGCAGAAACCTAAATTATTGATATGTTTCAATATTGATTGATCCAGGATAACGTTAGTACAATGTGGTACATTGACAAGTAACGTTAGCCAATGCTAATGCTTGATGGGTAACATGAACAGGCAACAACATGTTCAACATGCTCACAAAGTCTTTTTTAGTATGATTGTTCTGACCACGGTTAACAGCAATGGGTTAACCCATGATTGAGTTTGCTAAGTAATGTTAGCTGTATAGAGAGAAGACTACTATAATCATGATTTGGCTAGCTAGCACACCACAGTCTGTCCTACTCACTCCCCCGGCGCTATGAGAGTTCAGTCGGTATGAGATCTAACAACAGCCCTGGGACATTTAGTTAATGTTAGCCCCCAGCCAGCTAGCAGCCATTAACTATTATCAAGAGAAAGTTACAGCAATCCGAACCCGGCCAGCACAAAATCCCATGCTAACAAAGCTAACGGCAGTTGAATGATACATCGGGAAACATACCCAGGCACCCCATCCATATGTCTCCTAACGTTACCGGTGTTCGTTCCAAAAATGTCCTTCCTGCCAAAAATCTCCTTGTGTTTAGCTGTTTTTACAGTTAAATTTAGACAAAAAAACTAACTTAAGGCACTAAAACGAGTATGGGTAGTTAAGATTGCAAGAAAGTCAAGAGGGAGATAATTCTGTGGCAGCTGGAAGATCTTCTGCACAACAACGACCTTCAGACATGTCCGCCGCCCCGGAGATTCCGCCAGCCACCCCACATGCAAAGTTGTTTATCAGCGTTGTTGAGTAACTTTACAACAAATCCCATTCCCCAGGTGCTGAAAAACTCCAAAAGGTGACACTGACATGTGAAATATATTGTGATATAGTGGTGTTAGCTGCTGGCTAATGTTAGCATGCTTGCTTTCTAACTGGTCGGCTACCAATGTAAATTGTATCAAGAAATACATAATTATGTGGGAAACTGCAACTATTTCATTAGAATAACATAAATAGGGATTAATAAATGTGACATGAACACAACTTAATAAACTGGTCCGTGAACTTCAAGATGTCACTGTTAGGTTCAAAACCTCAAGTCAAAAGTACACACGGACACAGACTTTGTCTTTTGAGTTTTGCAAAGGGGATGTGCAGCTGAAATCAGCTCTTGCTCTTCCCTTGCTCAGTCTTTTTATTGAAGCTGTATACATGGGCGTTGACACAATGACGTGTTACATAAATTCCAGTAAGGCACACAAGGTTCTCTTGCAATGATTGGTTAATACTGTTGCTAAGCACATAACCCTTTTTCGGTTATAAGTTCACTCCTTTGCTTCTGCATTTAACTTGCAAGAGTCACGCTCAGTCATTTGCATGATAACTTGTTTACAAACCCTATAGTCATCAAAACTGTATGTATACATCCATTGTTTTGATTGAGAGACCAAAATGACACATTGTACTTGTAAATAGAAAACGCAATGGGTGTGCAAGAGAGGTTTTAATCCATGTAGTACCTCTGGATCTCTGGTTTGGTCATGGTGTGTCACAAACACACAAATATTTTGAATGGAGGCAGATAATTGAACATTTAGATAAATATTTGGAAGCGTATTAGTTTCTGTTTACATTCTGTATATGTTATGACAATGATCACATCATGTAGAGCCGGTCTAAGATCATATTTTATTTATATGTAGGCCTACAGACTGATCATATACGGAGCCTGCTCAAAACACTCCTGCCTGCCTATTCTGCAATTATGTCACATGGTCTTTTTACAGCATTATCCACAGTCAGACCATGGTTAAATGAGGGAGGAAATAGCAGTTCCGATGGTTAAATGGTTTCTGAGGTTTTCCTAACTCATTTAGTTATCTTAACTCATAAAGAGGGTTTGCAGAAATGACCTGACAGCCTGTGCTACCCTAGAAGTTCCTTCACTAATGGGGACAATGTCTTAAGATGGTTTAAAATATATACTTTTACAGAGACTTGCTTACCAGTTTTGGTAGGAAAAATGATGATAAGAGCACCTCCTGAGGGAGGGTTTAACTGTAAGGATAACAAGGAATGATTGTAGTTACAAATAATGGCTATGGAACAATGAGAGAAGATGTATATTAAGACACTGGAGGAACAGAGCTCAAAGTGATGTCAGCAAAAATGGAATCCAGGGGATAAAAGATGGTAAGAATTTAAAGGAAAACGGTAAAGGGGCTTGTGGATGGATAGAAAATGGGCAATTGGGATGATAGGATGTGTGAAGAAAGTCTTGTACCCACAAAGCAGCTCAAGTGGCTGTGTGTTAGGGGCCACAGGGCTGAGTGTAAGAGAAATAGTAGTTACAGGTTAGTGGAAAACCCTCAATGGTTCAATTACACAGCCTTGTATGACCTGGGGGGACTGCTGGATGGGTCTATTAGTTCATTGTCAGGGTACCAATGTGGCCAATGGGACCTCTATACCATACACAGATTGGACCCACAATCACACTTACAAGCACACACCTGCTTGCAAAAGTGCACAGATATGCACAGCAGCAGCCACCCAATTCAAATTATAGAAATGTCTGAGTTGAATATGTATTTTTTAAATTATGTGTTATGCATAGAGCATATATGTTGAATTGGCCAAGTTCCTTTGTATTTTAGAACAAGTAAAACTTGTGCATGGTAACTTATCTTGCATGATAAGCATGGCACATCATTCATTAGTCTGGAGCTACTTTGACACATGGTGGGTGGCTATAGATGTAGCTGACATAGAAAACAGTGCACACAAGAGTATTTACTTACATTATAAAATGTGCAACTGTAGAGGGACCACCAAAATTCAAGCACGTTTAAAAAAAAATCCAACATAATTATGGAGTGAATTTAATATTGGTCTAAAAATAAAGTGACTTTCAGAGTTTACTCAGTCAATTAGAAAATAAAGTCAATCACTTATGAATTCAAAAATATGTATAGTTTAATGCTTTAACGCTAGTAATGTTCACATTAGAAAGGGAACTTGCATTCAATAGTGAAAGGTATATTCAGTTTTTGGGTTATCTTGCACAACCTTTTTGTATGTGTATGTGTTAGTTTGGTAACTAATTTTTCTTCAATTTGTGTCACAGGAAGGTGATGAAGAGAAATAATTTCAAGGTTAGAAAATAAGAGATGTAATAGGAGGAAGGAGCCAGCCAGTGAATTTAATTAGCGCCAGTTTCTGCATAATTGCACGAAGCAGTCCCTCTTCCAAAGGAGAAATAATGAAATCCTCATTTGCACCAGAAAGACATTCTCCTCCCATATTTCCATTCTTCATATACATTTCTCTCAAGTTAAAAATGAAGAAACATTATGCAGCCATGCATTTTGGCATCTTTCACAGAGCTTTTATTGTGTTGAAAAGTGCTGTCACTGCAAGACAGGCTTTCCCCTTGTGATTCTCACTCCACTTGTCCTCGCTAATACTTGGGGAGTTACAAATGACTTTACGAATCCACACTCAAAGATAATGTTTAGAATGTATGTGTGTGTGTGTGTGTGTGTGTGTGTGTGTGTGTGTGTGTGTGTGTGTGTGTATGTCTGTATATATTCAACATGTGGCAATATGCAGTCACATAAAATACTTGTAATAATAATCTTTCTAAATATCTTATCTTGAGTTAACAATGCATTTATTCTGCCTGTGGCACAACAAGCCCCTTAATTCCACCTTCCCCCTCCAGCCATTCCTTTCACAGACTGTCCCCACTATTCAATTTGATTGAATGTGCTTTTGAACACATTTTGTGGTCATGCAAATGATGAGTAAGCAGTAAAATCATAAGTAGTTTTGTTGTTATACCAACCACCTAGCCTAGTAAAACAGTCATATTGGACTTATCATATAACCTTATCATAACCGTGCTGTAGTTGCCCTGTGCAAATACCATAGAAATAAATAATTCACTAGTCATAGAGTAGGTGGTTCGATCCCAAAGATACCGTACCCAATATTCCGCGGGATGATCACGCAAGTGCCTCGCATGGTTGCCCGCTGCCACACGTGTGTGTGTGTGTGTCTGTGTGTGTGTCTGTACCAAAAGTCAGGAGATCACCCTGGTCAGAAGCTTCCATCCTCTAGGGAACATGAGTTCCTGTAAAACAGAAACCTACAAAAATCCATCAAATGGTTGGTGGAATATTTCACTCTGGACTAAACTGATGGCCAGTTTGACCTAATGTCATTGACCATGATCTAGGGTTTCACAGAATTGTTGATTATACTGCTCTCATCTAGAGACCAGGTTGGCAGAACCTTTCAGGGGAGAGGCTGGGATGGACCATTGTGCACTGCATCTTGTCTCCTAGCAATGGTCAACATTGAAGTCTTTAATCCCCCAGAGGGTGATCTTCCCGTAAATTCATTTATCACCACACTCTTTTCTAAACATAGCAGATAACTTTTACTTTTAATCCCACTAAAATTGATTTGAAACAACCAGACCATAACATATTGTTGTCAAATATTGATGTCAGTCTTTTCTGGATTGTATAATACCTCGCTCTAATGAGTTCTTCTATAAAATCCACCAAAAAAGACAGAACTATATCTAGTGAGAAGCTATTCAAAGATAGATCTAATATTTGACTTGTATTGATTGTCTCAGCTTCATAATGCATGTCTGCTCTGTTTACTATTTTTCTATTTTAATATGATTCAGAATTATAGTTGATATTTTACCAAATTTGTTTCTCCACTGTGCAGAATGCTGCTTCACAAGCGGAATCTCATACAGTAAAAGAAAAAGATATGTGTATTAAAACAATATCTCTTATTAAACTATTGACGCCTGACATCTTACACCAATCACTTTAGGTCCTGGATATTTGTTTTTAAATCCTTTTACCTCAGTCAACATCATTTAATACTGAAGCATGCATTGTACAATACAATACTTCTGTTTAACCCCCTCTTCTGCACCATCTCTTAATGCCCTCTATTAGCATCTAAACATTTCTGTAGTTTATCTTTCCAGCCTTTGAATCACTTCTATTTTCCCTTTTTTCTAAACTTACAGCTTTCTCTGTCACATTATTTGTCTTTCAGTCACTGCCTCCATTTTCCTCCATATTTCTGTCACTCCCATCATAAGTCTTTTTTCCATTTCTGTTTCTCCCATCATCACATGCTTGACCACAACCTCTCCATATCCCCTTGCCTCTTCTTTCCCTTCACTTTTCATCCCCTTTCTTAACCTTTTATTTATTTTCTTCTCTCCCTGTCTTCCTTCCCTCTTATTGTTTTTGCTTATCTATATATGTTTCACCCTTTATCTACTAGTGAGCCCAGAGTCTTCTCTGCTGCTTATAATAGAGTCCTGCTGAGTGACCAATTTCAACCATGCCCACTACTATGCCAGCAGTGCAGTCCCTTTTAAGGAAAAGAAAAACACATACAACAAACTCACAGATGCACAATCATAATGGTACACAAATATGTACTTATACGTGAATATATAGACAGACCCACACAACACATTCAATTTAAATATTATCATCTACCGTCTAGTACAGTGGTTCCCAAAAAGGAGGCTTTTGGTGAAGACCATTTTTTCACTATAATTCCATCCATAACTAACATAATGAATATTTTTGGTCATGGGTTTTTCAGGGTTTTTTTGTTTACTTTTATCGACACACTATACCACGACTTTTTGACTTTTTGACAAACAATACTATGACGTTTTGGACTTTTTTCAACATACTATATAATAACTTTTTTTCAACATACTAGACTGTGACAACTGTTGACATATAGTACTATACTATGACATTTTATGACTTTTTTTGACATAACGTATTATGACAACTTTTGGCATATTATACCATAACCTTTTTGGACATACTAAACTACTTTTTTAATGACATTTTCCAACTAACTCTTCTATGACATTTTTTGACATTTTTCGACATACTATACTACGAGTTTTAATGACTTCTTTCAACATTTTTCAACATTTATGACAACTTTCAACATATTGTACCATGACTTTTTTTGATGTACTATACTATGACATTTGTGACTTTTTTGACGTACTATACTGCGACTTTTAATGACTAACTGTTGACATACAGTACTATACTATGATTTTTTTTTTGTACTTTTTCAAAATACTATACCACGACTTTTTGACTTACAATACTAGGACGTTTTGGACTCATTCTAAAAATCTAGGAAGCCAAATCTTCTCTGCCATGCCAAACAGCTTAATCTGCCATTTACTCGTTTGGTGTTTGGTGGATTGGATGATTGAAATTTGAAGAAACAAGACATATTGGCAATTTAATAATTTATTAATTTCACAACAGGAGCCTCAGTAGCGTGAGGAAGAACAATGAACAGCCACAACAGCCTGGCACCTCCTCCTCATGCTGGTTACCAGCCTGGTCACACACTGCTGTGGGATGGCATCCCATTCTTCAATCAGCATTTGTCGCGAGTCAGCCCACGTGGTTGTGTTGGTCACACTGGCAGAAACAGCACGTCCAAGCTGATCCCACAAGTCTTGAGGTCTGGACTGCTGGCAAGCCATTCCATCCTCTCCACTCCCACATTCTGGAGGTAGACTCTGATAAACCCCATCCTGTGGGGGAGAGCGTTGACATCTTGGAGGATAGAGTTCGGTCCCAGATTGTGGAGCTATGGGACTGCATCTAATTGCAGATTATCATCTCTATAGCTCTCTGTATTGAGATTGCCTCCAATGATGACAAGCCTTGTATTTCCAGTGAGGGACATGTTGCCCTACACAATCACATTGCCTCCTCCAAAAGATGTTTCTATTATTGGTGCAGCAATCAGCATAGCGTTGTCTGCGTCTTCTCCACACTGTGAACCTACTTTGTGTGACTGGCCGACGCATCTGTCAGCAAAGGCATAACAATCCAAGATGGCACCCGGCTAACGCAAAAACATTGGTGTTTGGTACAAAAAAATGACTAAATACAGCAAATAACCGTTTGATTGTCGATTTATCGCTCTGTAATTACTCGTACAAAGTCTCCGGAAAGTCACTGATGTTCCAGGCCGGATAAATAAGCTTCTGGAAGGGGTAAAACAACACCGTAGGGCTTGTTGTAAAGAGACAGAATTCGAAGGTTGCAGAGCAAATAATAGATTACTTGAGTAGATTTTTTCATTCATCAGTTTTTTATATTTTGCAAAGGCACTGTAATTCCACGATGGTGTGGTAATTGCAAGAAAATGCAAGAGACAATTTCTCATGTTGAGCACACAAATGCGTGTGTCATTTCTTAGAGGAAAAAAACACACAGACAGAAAATAGCACAAAAAAAATATTGGGGACAATGTCATCACACTTTCCAAACATTTAAAGGGGCCGTGATCCCCGTGATTTACATGAAGTGACTAAGGGCATAAATATAAGGCCAAAGGCTAGATGCTAAAGAAAACTTGTTGCGTTAGTAACTAATGCCAAAGGCACCGGACAAAGTGTCGTTTTTGACGAGTGAGAATAGGCACGTTCAAGATGGGTTGCTGCTTTACTGTAAAGTGGACGATAGCAGGAGGCAGCAGCCGGGGGCAGTGACAAAAAGCAAGGGTCAAGTCAGACAGTTTCTATCAGCCTTCAGTTTGAAAGCTGTTTGATTGAAATGTTAACATACCCATATATCAACTTGTATGCAGTCTTCAGTTGTTTTTATTATGTAAGAGTAGCTTTTAAAAAGCACTACAGGCAATCTGTTGCTGATTTCAATCAGTGGCGTAACGAGCCAACACCGGGCTGTTAAGCAGGGTTATTAAGGCGGGCCCCCTACTACAACACGTGATGACGGCGCAATGTCCACGTGTAGGCTACCATGAATAGAACAGGCACCACAACAACAAAAAACACTGGGGAATGTGCACCATAACACATGAAAAAACCCACAAGGGCAGTACCTTCCGGATTTCACAGCTTTTTGGGAGATTGTTGCGACCCAAAATGCTTGATTTTAAAGGAGCTTTTGTAAAAAATTCCATTAAGTGTTGTGAATCTTTTGTACGTTTGTTGCAATGAAGTTTCTGAAGAAAGTGAAAGTTGCAAATCTTTTTTGTGTACTTCTATAAAAATTTAAAGGAAACTTGTGTTAGGGAGAGTTATAATTATTAATGTTAATTAATTATTCTGGGCTGAAGGAACCTTACCAAAAAGGCTCAGGATGCTAAAAATGTTGATAAAATATGAAAATGCAAAATGTTTGAGTCACACGCGTCTCTTCTTCACAGCAGAAACAAGGAAATTAATTAAGTTCTTCTCACTCCTGCTTGGCCAGTGGCTCTCAGAGTGTACGTGGGTCTGCTGGGATTGTTGCAAGTAATGAAAATGAGATAGGGGGCACCGGCTGTCCATCAATATCTTCCAGTCACGCGGGCCCCGGATTGGTCCAGGCTCTCAAGCAACCTCGTACCCTGCTCCCCAATAGTTACGCGTCTAATTTCATTGTTCAACAGACTTTAGATGATCCAAACGTATTTAGACTCTTTGACTAAATGTCAGAAACAGAAACATTTTTAGTCTGTTAACAGAAGGAGTCTTTAAATCAGACAAATATCAATTAAAATCTCTCCAATTCAAAAACAATAAATATTTTATATAATGTCACCTGTTAGATCAGCTGAAAGCCAGGTGTTTCCAATCATGCCCTGGGTCTTGCAGTCCACAATCTGGCTCTAAAAACTGCGACCGCCTGCTTCTTTTGTGGTTGTTGTTGCCCATGTGTGCATGACATCAGAGCAAGTCGGGATCAAGTCGGACACAATTCTAACCAGCATGCATTGGAGACGATGATCGATTCCGCGCAGGCCTGGCTCACCTAATGTGTTGCGAGAGATAAGGGTCATCACCCATACTCCACCAAGGCCCCCTCAAAAAGTCCACTATCAGCAGAATGACACTTTCCTCTCTTCTTTTTCCTCCTTGCCTTTTGACAGGCTCACACCAGATAAGACCCACCTTGACGTTTGGAAACCAATCAGTGAGACTAATGACAGCCTATGACCAGGTCAACAGTCATATTGGGAGCCAAATATTGGGTGTATTATGTAGAACTTTAATAGCAGACTTCTGATAAATGTTAACAATTATAAAATGTCTTCATAAGCAGTTGTCATATTTATTTATATTTTTTACAAATATATTTTGTTTTTAGCTCTTGAGGGTCTTTGGACTTACTCTATCAAAGTGAGAGTAAAGGGAAGATAACTAAAACATTTATACATTGTCATCATGGATTGTTAAACATCTGCAATAATGATGCAAAATAATGTCTTTTTAATCATAGTCATTAGTGCCGCTTTAGTCACACTTCTTTTTACTAGTGGGTTGCTGAGCAGCTAAACACAAATTGTATTAATATCGAATAAGAGCAAAGCAATGCCTAGCTTGGATAAAACACACCCACACACCCACACACACACCCACACACACACATAACTAACAATGTTTGGCATGTCAGGAGCATGTAACAATTTGTGGCTTGGGTGGTTTCCATTAGAAGTTGATAAGATTGAAAATTAATACAGCTTCATTTTGATTTCACAACCACTGTACTTTGAATTCATCCGTTGTCGGTTCTCGCTGATGCCTAGGTTGAACTGGGGATGTATGCTGGGTTCATGATTTGAAAAAAACATGCATGGAAAAAAACTGCATTACAAACAAACAAACACACACACACACAAACATACACACACCATGCAGAAACATATAGCATGTATGCAATTAGTATCTATTGTGTTGATAGCCAAAGTGATTTTAAAATGAGATTTGTTTTGCAAGTGAAATTGAAAGTCATCAGCAAGAGGCACTAACTTTATGCATGTTTGCGCATGTGTGGGTGTTAGGGACAGATTGTGCCTGTGTACCTTTTTTCTCAGAATAAAATCAATCAAAAGTAAATGTGTCAGATTCAAAATTACTTAAAATAAATGTCTTTCTGTCTCTCACATATGCACACTCCAGTGGAAATGATCTAGGTTTCCAGTGAGTTACCATTTGTTACAGCACAAAAGTCACGTTAAACATTTTAAGATTTGTGATGCAACAGGAAGAAAGCAAATAAACTGTTGAGGGGAGAGCAAGTTTTTACTCTCGGCACAACTCATCTCAAGAACAGCATTGGAAAAAAATGTAATTGTATGAAATATACTGCACATGTTGAAATAGACTGGGGGATACTGTCCACCACTTAATTCTTCATCTACCCTATCCTGTCTTTTTTTTAAAGACAAACTTCAATTACAACTCAAAGTTTTGTTTCAAATTGTGTTGGGTCCTCCAGTTTAAAAGACCATTTCTTCCCAACAGTCTAATGTCCAGGGAGTGTACCTCATCTTCCTGTTCCCATTCCTTTGCGCCTCTGTTTCCAAGCATCAGTCCTCAGTTCACCCGTGAGTCCTAACAGCAATTAAGGCCACCTTGCATTGTGGCACATGTATAGGCAGAGAAATGAAAGAGGAAATGAAATACAATAGGAAAAAGGGCAGCATACACACTAAAGAGGAGGCAAGGACAATGAATAAGACCATAAACAAGTATCCCACCTCTCTCTCTTTTCCTTCAATCTCATATATAAATGTGATGGTTCCTCTCCCCATACAAAACCCCATAGGCAATTTAAAGAAAGTAGGCCAAAATGAAATATGGCTGCAATATAAAAACAACACTTCAGACACACAGCAACCTGATAAGACCCTTTTGTGTGTATGTGAGCACATGATTGAGTATTTGAGTCGTTGTGTGTGTTTGTTTCTAAGAGCATGAGCAAGTGAGAACGATAGAATGAGTTGAGGGGTAGGTATGTGAGCGATGGGACACTAAATGGGTCGCAAGACAGTTGATTGTTTCATTAAGATTGAATCAAAACTAGGACTTCAAATTAAATTGTACACCACTGAAATGTTTCTATAATCTATCATACTGCTTCTTCATCTTTTTCTCATCCTGCCTCTCTGACTCACGCACACACACACACACACACAGAAACTTGTCCACTTGCTATCCTGCAGTCACGCTGCACTAACACTTCTGTAACCTTTTAGCCACCAGAATACTGTAGCATAAACACGCTAAATCCTGAGTAATCTGTCTGTGACATGCATGAGGACCATGTTGACTTACTCTGAAGAGTGAAGCCTGACCCAAATATGGATGTGGGCATTAGCCAGGAATGTGACCTAATATTTAGCTATATGATGTCATGCATGATTGCACGGACACAAAACAGAATTTTGTTTGGAAAATTGACATGGAAGCTTCAAGTGACAGTGGGAGATTGTGTTTCCTATTTTTGGTCTTAAAGACTTAATTACAGAATTATGCTCATCTGACCTAAATATCCCATTTTAAGTGGTTGGAGGTTGTTGTTTTTTAAATACAGCAGGTTCACCCATCGTTGACAAATCCAGCTTAGAGCATACTTAGGTTTAGGTAAGGTACACATGGGGAAGGCTTCTTAGGAACTCTTGCTCACTTTGTACAGCAGCAATATGTAATGCAAATGGTAATTACATTTTAGAAATACAGTAGGCTATGCAATAGTAAATCATAATCAAAAGTCTAAACCTTTTGTAACTTATCCCAAGTTGTTCTATTTACATTCTCTGATGGCTGAAACAATATTGCATTGGTTGCAGGAAAATGCCACAAAAGTAAAGATAAAGATAAAGCCAAAAATAATTATGAAAGTGGCAATTTTGCATTTTTGTTACTGTATTTCCTTTCTTTTTTCTCCTTGCATTTCTTTTTTGTGACTAAAAGACAAATACCCTAATTTTTCTTTTAGAATTCTGAAAATCTTACGCCTGGTTAGCCCACTTGATAGGACCAGGGGGTCCTATCAAGTTTAGTGCCTGAACACCAGCAACGTCACTTGGCCAAGGCCCTATTGAAATTGATAGGATTATACCAGTTGCAGGTGTTTTAACCCAATTGACTTCAAAATTAGTCAGCACAATCTAAGTTCTTGAGTTGTCATCTAACAGCGTGGGCGTTACAAGGCGCTAAATTTCCATGTTATGCCATGAAAAGGGAAGTTGTTTTGTAACTTGAATGTACATTGTCCAATGTGCTCCAAGTTTCCCATGTATGATAACAGTCCAGGCTTGAGGACATCTGGATGCCAACATTGAGGTTTAGTGCCACTTACAAGCAACAGTAAATCGGCCTTATGTGACAAACATCAACTGCCCTGCCCAACACAGAATGGCGTTGAGCTTTGGAGACTGAGTTACCTCCCTGCCGTCTTTCACTCGTCCCTCAATTCCCTCATGTCAAGTCCTCATGTCCGCTCCGACAGCAGTACTGCAGCTAAATAAATCCAGTTTTGACACTGACAGAAGACGGGTGCTGCTGACATGTGGTTTTCTCTGACTGGCCGGTGTAAAAAACAAGGTGTTTGCAAATATCTGCATGCATTTGAATGTTCAGTAACCTGGGCCCAGCAACTGGACTATGATCTAATGTTCCATCCAACACTACTTGTAGGTCACCAAAAGAAAAGGAAAAAACCTATACAATAGATTGTTCACACTGTCCCACTTGACCTTGTCAGTCTCCATTTTGCACGCTATGTACTGAGTTATCTAGTTAGAGTGGTGTGTTCTGAAACATGTTAACCAGCTGCCACACATCCATTACCCCTTTCCCTCTGCTTCTCAGTTCAGCAGCTTCCGCGCCCTCAACCCAACCAACTCTGTCTATGTTCTCTATCTATCTCTGTTCTACCAATTAGCGAAGTGTGTGTCAGTAAAGGACAAGTGCTCCATTACCTCTAGAGGTCAAATGAAGCCAGACCCTTTACTGGTTAAAGGAAAATCCTGGCCATGTTTTACATTAATCTTGATCGTCATAAATATGCATGTACTTTAGAAAAAACCCGATCCAAATCAGTGCAGGCAACACAGAGCTGCAGCAATGTGTACGAGCTTCCACTGAGCATAAACGGAAGTTGCCAGGGCACGATTTAGAGGGCCTTTGTGCCTCTTAACAGATATAAAATGCAATTAAAATGTCCTTGCAACATAAACAGGGCCCTTACGTGACAACAAGAAGCGTTTTGAACTCAGACATTGTTTACATTGACCTATACTGGTCCCGGTCTAGATCCTGCTAGTAGCTTGCAGTTGGTAGCTGCCTTCCAGTAAGTGTGCTAAGCCAGGCTTCTGTGATAATCCTCCCGACAAAAATCCATGGAGTGGTGGTGGTGTGTCCTCCAGAGGACAAGTAATGTCATGTCTTGAAGTTTATTCCCCCCAGAAAAAACGGTAGTGCAGTGCAATCTGCACACTGTTTCCTTTTTCCTGCTACAACAGGACTATAGCTATCTTGTCTAAAGCCATCACTGTGCAAGCCACATACATAATTTGCCCTTTTTCCATATAGGTACATAGCCACTGATAAGGTCAGAACCACTACAGTGCTCAATTACCTATTTTTGAGGGAAGTAAACTTCAAGTTTTCGTTCTGTCCTCTGGAGGACATAGTCCCACCACCGCTGCTCCTTTGCTGAACACACTCACTTGCGGCAACTAGGAGCTCACAGCTAGGAGCTAGCAGCAACCAGCTTCCAGCTATCTCATTCCGCCATTTCAAATAACAACTCAAAACACATCGGTATAAAACTGTCTATTCCACTTGAATGTCCATTGCTCTGCCTTTTTCTGTCCAGCCATAGGCTCTGATTTAGAGCGGCTGCAACCGTGTGTGCTCCACGGTTTGAAGTAAGTGCTACGCTTGTTTCGGACAGTTACCCACTCGCCCGGCTGTTTGGGGTGCGCCAGGGGACTGCTAACGGAAGCTAATGTATATTGGCCAGCACCAGTTACGGGGCGCTGGCTAGCTACGGGAGCATATGATTTTGATTCCATGGTGCGGAGCCGTGCCTCTAACTTACTAAGCCTCGCCTCCAGGGCAGCGAATATACTACATTAATTACATGTACCGTCATCACTAAAGGAGGCAGAGGAATAGCTAAACATCTGACACACAAAGCAAGAAACAGCAGGAGAGGAACAGAAATAAGCCATTGCTAAGCTTGAGTGGCTAACACCATTCTAACAATTGAGAAAAGCGAGGGAGTCACTGTAGGACAATGAAACTATAAGTGCTTCAGTGTAACTAGTGTGACATTTGTCCAGAGTTTTAATTGCTATGAACACAGATGTATATTGTTAAGCATGAGAGGCAAACCTGTAAATGTACCACTGTTTCCACTGGAAACTCTGCTATCGCGGCCGCCACGGCAAAACCAACAGAAGAAGTTATTGAATCCAACTAACTTCAGTCCGTTGAGTAATGTGTGAGACAGAGCCTGCTGGACCTGGGCAAGAGATGTGACCCATGGCCAGAATATCATAGTTCACAAAAATGCAGCGCAGTGACGACATGTGTAACAGTTAAATACAGTCGCACTTCAACGGTCAACGTTACCTAATGTTTAACGTGTTGTTCGTGTTGAACAGCGTGACATGCAGCAGTGTTTCTGTTGCCTCTAACATTTTTTTTGGAGCATCAGAGAGCAGCGCAGACATTTAACAGAAGTGCCCAAATCCCTGTTGATATTTTGTCTGGTAGATAACAGGTATGCATGCACAACATACAACTTCAACATAAGGAGGAATGTAGCACAAAATGGATGTGATAACAGCCTATGTTACAGTAAAGTTTGTTTTGGTTAAAATATAATCTCAATATTGATTAAAATCGTGATTATTACGTTTGGCCATAATTGTGCAGCCCTGGGTTGGAGCACCAGAAATGAGAAAACACGCTTACTGTAAACTTCAGCACGTCAAGCTTGCAGCAGTAGCCACATTGCATTTGCAGTGATGTAGATAGATCTGGCCTACGTAAGTGAGCATCCATTTATACCTGCAAGTGAGTAATGGCTCATATTCACCACATTGTAACTCTAGAATCAGAGGGAGGATGTGGTTGTGATGATTAAGGAAGTCAAGGAATTCCAGTCCCACAATTTAAACAATGATTGCATATTGTCCAGCAACATTTTTGTAATGAATGGTATATATTTTGTGTATGGAAATATCTGTAATTCATTTTTATTTTAAGATTAATTTTTGTTATAATTTATAATAATACATTTAAGTACCTTAAAATGCTTCAGCTTCAAATAGCTGCATACACACACAAACGCACATCCAAATAAAATAGAGACAGACAGAAAGACCATGACATAAACCAATATCCCTCTCTGTGACACCATGATTGGATATTTACTATCTCATTGCTTTAAGCTTAAGAAATGAATTAAATGTTTTTTTTTTCCTTTCTTTCTTTTTTCACTGCTTATCCCTGCCTTCATAACAGCAGATTGACATTAAAAGGGCATGGGTGAAATTAACTTCTCTGAGTTTCTCTCTATGGGTGGGTTTGGGGGGTTGCATTCCAGTCCCAAGCCTATTTTGATGATGTTGGAATGAGAGAGGGAGAAAACAGTCTCTCAAAGGCTCCTATCAAATGCCTGTCATTTCCCCCTTTAACCAACTAATCCCGGATGGTGTGTGGTTATGGTGCCGTCTCGCTTCTCACTCAAACTGTTTGCTGCCTCTCCCTATCTATCTGTCTCTCTCCCTTCCTCTTTCTGTGCATATATCTAAGCCTCCCGCTGAGCTGTATATGTCTCTAAAGAGTCAGACCCCCCATGGATCCTTTTCTCTTGCATTGATGTCCACTGTTGCAGCTTCCTGGTAGGGTGAAAGATAAAGAGACAGTCAGAGAGATAAAGACAGAGAGACAAAAAAATAAAACAAATCATTTCATAGAGCAGAGCGGACATTATGTTTAAATTTAGTACACAACATGTGATTGGATTTGGATTAAAACACTCTTCTAATACGCATTTTCTGGGTGAAAGGCTTGAATAGAAACACTCAAGTAACATACAAGTTAGTTTTCCCTGGGAAGTGAACTCCGCTCTCTGGCTTGATTGTCCTGTATGTTAACGCCCACACATCCACCCCGACCTCCTTCCTACGCGACCAGCCACAAACTTATACAGAAGCCGTCAATGTAGTCATTACAGCAAAACAAAAATGTGGAATGCTTATGAATTGGAGTGCTTCATTTTTTTAGAAGTGGTTCATGACAACAGGCTGCATGGGAAAATGTTGACACTTTATTTTCTAGTTGTTCGAATGATTGGTGGTGACAATAGAGCAATCTTGATCCTTTGGTCCTTTAGCTGTTAAATTCCAGTGCTATAGCTTTTGCATACTGTACTTCATTGACATAAATTCTAACAATATTTTGCAACATAGATGACCTGTAAACTGCCATTGACATTGTTGCATGGAAAGCAATTCAGTCAGTCAGGTTGAATTACTACATTTACCACATTTAAATGTTGCACAGTTATGACAGTTGTGGAACCTTTTAAAAAAAAAATCTTAAAACGTATCTCTTTAACCTTTAACTAGCTTTAACTTCTGAAACAGGCATTAAACTATTTTTTGCATTTTGCTTTGCACTTATGCACTGCTACACTTCTTTAAAATGTATTTTAATTGATTTCATGCATTATACATGCATTTTTACATGTCAATTAATTTTTACTTTAATCTCAATTTTCATTCAGTGGGTTTTATTTTTTTCACCCTATGTTATGCATTCCATGTTATCTATTTTCTATTTATTTATTTTTCATTTCACATTCATTACTATTATAAACTGGGTTTTGGTTTCCATCTTATTTTCTATTATCAAATCATTCTATCCCTGTTGTTTTTCTGTTCATCCTATGTCTAATTTCATGCAAATCACTCAAAGTGCATGTGATGTTACTATTATTGTTAAATGATTTTAGTTTACATTTTACTTTGCAGCAATTATGGCAATCTATTACTGTACAATGTATGTACTTTCAGTGTCTATTTTTATGTTAAGCAATAGACCCATGCACTTGCCTTATTTTAAAGCACTTTAAGTCCCATTGTTTGAATGAAAAGTGCTATAGAAATAAGGTTTGTTCTTATTATTATAAGTTATAGGTGGCTTTACATATGACAGTAATCAGCCTGCGTACACATTTAACAAAGACACAATCACACACACAACATTGCTAAATATCTTGCAATAGGGATGTTATTTTCTTTTGGTAAACAGGTGTTGGATTTAGTGAGAAATACAGATTACTCTGGATATTATTGGAATTGCTGGACTTTATCACATACAGTAGGCAATAATGTATTGTCTATATACAGTCTGCACCATGATAGTAAGGTTGCCCTCAGTCTCTATGTTGTGCCAACACACTGCATCACAGTCCCAGTAAGGCCTTGTGCAAAGTTAATCCAACTGCACATTAACATACTATAAATAACATGAATACATGTTGCACAATACAAGTATGCAAACACACACAGAGACAAACACACACACACACACATAGTATAATGGGCAGTCTTACCTATCTATGCATAAATAAACAAACACACATAGGCTACATGTAAAGTCCCACGCACGCACACACGCACGCACCCACGCACGCACGCATGCATGCAGGCACGCACGCACACACATTATAACAAATCCCGAAGAAACGTTTACTTTGCTCTCTAGCTTTGCCCTCTGGATAAGTGGAAAAGGAAAGCAAAGATGACAGTAAAGCCAGAAACAGGCTAAGCAGACCATAGTGTGACAAAAAAACTAAGGATGGAATGAGGAAGCGGTATAATGACTGGCGGGCTGAGGAGGAACATGCCATGTCATCATGCCAAATGAGCTTCTATTTCCATGGAGGTCGTGAAAGAGAATAAGTGTCTAATATGACAATTACTAAAGCTGGATTTCGCTCACAGTTAGGCTTGTTATCAAGCATATTTCAGGCTAACTATGATTGATATATTTGCAATAGAACTGCAAAAAATAAAACATCATTTTAATTTATTATTAGTAGTTTTTACTAGGTTAAACCAGAATGATCCACAGCAACCTGGACCCCATTTGCAGTAAGTATTGCCAAAAATGAGCCAGAAGTAGTTTTTCATCAAGTGCACAACAAGCATAAGAATAAGAGAAAGAACATGGAGAAATATGTCAAGGAATGCGTTTGCAAGTATGTTCTGTATGAACATTCTGGAACTAAGCTGGTTAAATAAAAATGTTGTTCTCATGTTATTATAACCACAAAATAAGTTGGCGTTATTTTTCTTTTACTATATAAACTGAATTTTTGTCTCTGGTCCTCTGTGTGTTCTGATGAGAGGCAGTGAACCCTCAGTGAATCATGGCTAGCACTGGTGGAAAGTAACTATATATATGTTTTTTTAAGGTATTTGTATGTTACTTGAGTCTTTCTATTCATGCTACTTTATACACGTTCTTAATACATTTTCCGAAAAAGCTGTTTTTCCACTAATCTCACACATATAGCTACTACATTTCAGAGTCAGATTTCACATTAAAAACCTTAAACAATAACAAACAGAAATAGTTTATTCAAAGATTCAACCAAATGTTTGAATTGTGAATCCTGTCAAAAAAGCAGTGTCTAGCTGAGTCCTTTTCTCATATTTCAGAGGCATGGTCACAGTTACATGAGTTACTGTGAGGCCTAAAATTGTAAAAATATCCAATATATCACAACACAACACAAATATTAGAGAAAGGTCCATAACATAATTACATGTGTGTTTTGCAGAACTTTCCTTTCCCATTGTTGTTGGGAACAACTCAAATAAACTATTGATAAGAATACATACATTAATATAGTTGAGTTACACCTCAACCAACAGTACAATGCCACAGTAAAATGCAGCTTATATATGATGCATTAGTATTACCAATATAATAAAATAATTTACAGTATAATTGTATTACTGTTACACGGGCCATTTTTTTCAGAAATTTAAGTTTTTAAAGTTTCCATTTTTGCTTATAATGCTAACATATTTATTTAAATCCAATAAATTGACTTGTATTTAATTGTTGCACTGGTACTAAAGGTTACGTGTCCTGCACCAATCAACAGACAATGCGTCTGACAGGTGACCTTTAGTGTTGAATATATAGGTTAGAGTTCAGATATTGCATGCCTGAAGACATAATTATTCATTTTGATTTTGTTTCATTACTAGTGCCATTTAGTTATTTAGAGTGATTTTACAGCGTTGCCCGTACTAGTTGCTGCTGTTGTAGCAGTTGTAGTTGGGGGTGACGCACAAGACCAGCCCAACAGAGACTGGACTGAGGGGTTGCATGTGTGTCCACGCCATCTTCATCCCATCAATGCTTTGTCCTCATTCACTTCAGCGATACACCAACTGCTAACTGACAAGGTACGTCACTAATGTTATTTATAATTTGGTATTCGTACATTCACTATCAAGAAATGGTTTTTGTTTTTTTCAAGGAGTTTGAAGGATCTTTGAGTCAGCGCGTCTCTCAATGCGTGCGTCTCCCTATTAAATCTGAGCGTGGCTTTTTTCTGGAAGGTCGTTATTTGTTCAGCATGTGCCTTTTGAAAGTAAAAGCGCCTCAACGAGCCAGCTGCGCGCGTGCAGTCACTTACAACTTTATATTCACTAACGGTGTTATTGTTTCCACATGTTTGCGGACTATATTAAGACGCTACAAAAGTGACACATTTGCTGCGGGAATGAGCAGCCTTCTCTCTCTCTCTCTCTCTCTCTCTCTCTCTCTCTCTCTCTCTCTCTCTCTCTCTCTCTCTCAAATACACCCGCTATTCTGTGATATTCAACACAATTACTGTATCATTATTTATTTGAAGAACTTTGATCCACAGTTTGCTTTACCAAATGTGTAGGTTGAATGTAGTTAACCAACCTGCCAGCTGGTTTAGGCAATGCTACAGTATTCTATACTATAGGCTACTGTTAAATATGTAGGCTTATAAACGGGATTAGTTTTTAACATCACCCCAAACTACACTGACATGGGTTAAAAATGAATGTGTTCATTTCAGCAGTTATGAAAACACTCAAATTCACTCATTCAAGTACTTTATCAAAACAACTTGAAAATGAGAAACCTGTGTAACAGTATAACTTCTTAGTGAAAGAGTTAAGACTATCTGTGGTGTGCTGCCTGAATCAATTGTTAAAGGCCTATTTGTTATTTAATGTCATATTATAATCTAATAAGATACATTTTCTTATAAAAAGAGGAATAATAAAGTGTTGGTCTTTTTGTTGCGTTTTTTTGTATTTTTTGAAATTTTTTCCACTCCCTAGGATTGTCCATGGCAACAGTATCTCTATGCAATGGCTTTGCCCTTCTTCTTCTGTTACCTAATTTCCTGACTGTACTATCCACCACCCAAGATGACCTTGTAATCAACACCAGGCATGGACAAGTTCAAGGGAAGTTGCTTCCAGGGCAGGGTGGTGATGTTAGAGCATTTCTGGGAATTCCTTATGGTAAACCACCTCTGGGGAAACTGAGATTCAGAGCACCAGAGCCAGTAGAGAGATGGGAAGGGGTGAGGGATGCCACCAAATTCCCAAATGCCTGCTACCAGTTGCCGGATACAGCCTTTCCAGGTAGCCAACATGCACACATCTACTGTATACGGTGCTGTAAACATGTACTGAGAATTATTCAATGTGTCCAGAGATTGAAAACACCTGTCTGAAATGTCAGCCAGTACTTGATGTCTCACTCGGACTAGACAGAGCCCATAAAGTCCAAAAACATTTTTATTTGTATGCAAAAACCAATTTGTGCAAGAACATGGATTCCTTTCGCAAACAACAACCATATATTATGCACACAAGTTATTGTATTGTGGTTAAATGTTTATTTTCTAGAATCTTGTTTTTTTCATGCAAAACAAAATAAGTAGCATAGTGTGCATGGACATAAACAGCACCCATTGATAACGTGTTAAACTCTTAGCATGGGCTAATGAAATGTGTTAAGAGGAATAGGGTCCAAGGTAAGCACAATCATTACAAACTTTCTTGGTTTATCTACAAAAATGTGTCCCTCAAGCAGTTGAGCTTCCATATAATTGAGGGATTCTCAAGAAAAGAATGATAGAATATATGGAGCGGAGGCCAAGATATCCTGGCTTCTAGTCCCTTTCAGAATATTCTAACCTCGGAAAACCTTGGATCCTACACTTCCCAAGATGCAACTTGATAGTGTCTCTTTTCCCCGCTGTCCCTGCCTGGTAAATGCTCACTCGTCTTAAACTGCTCCTCCCATGTTTTGTAATGCATGCTTTTTGTTATACAATTTAAATTTCTAAGCCTGAACCCTAAATAAAGCAAATTACATATCAAATGACATCACTATGACTCTCTCTCTCTCTCTGGGCTGGGTCATGGATATTTAGCTGGGTCATGGATCCAAAGCTATTTATAGACCGCCACCTGTCAGGGTTGTTTCTTAGCCAGCTAGATCCAGTGCTAGGCATATGTACAGAAAAAATGCTCCAAATATAGATATGACAACACAGATAGACATGGACAGGAGGCATTGATGTTTGACTTCAGTTTCTGCTTGGGACAAATGGGATTCATGTGTACTGCTTTGGTGGTTTGAGAGCTATATAAGCTATGTGAGTTGATTTCCACTTTCAAAATACTGCTCACAAGTGTCATAATGAAGTTGAACATTAACTTAAGCATGTTTACCTTTATGAGGGAGCAGAGATAAGAGCATGTAGCCATTGCTAGACTACAGTCGCAATCAGTCCTTCCAGACATTGATACAATATTGTAATTTTCTTTCCAGGGTTCAAAGGAGCAGAAATGTGGAACCCAAACACTCCTGTGAGTGAGGACTGTCTGTACCTAAACGTTTGGTCCCCACGTTTTAACAAAACCCAGCCTACGCCCCCACCACTTGCTCCTGTCCTTGTCTGGATCTACGGAGGCGGGTTCACTCAAGGAACGTCCTCTCTGGACATTTATGATGGTCGATTCTTGAGTAAATCTGAAAGTGTTGTTGTAGTATCAATGAATTACAGGTAAGAACTGAAGTAAATTTAACTAAAAATAGTGGATATATTTACTGTATGTAACTAACTAATTGGTAGTTAGCGACAAGGGGAACATCTTGGATTAGGTTCTGTTCTGGATTCCTTCCCACATTGGAAGTTGTAGAAGGTCATTAAAAAATGGTAGGTGGTTTGGGTGCAAAAAGCGAGCAAAGGTGTCAGGAAAAAAACAGGAAAGTCCCTACCACTATGTGTGATACTCTTCTCTTTACTCATTTAGAAGGGATGTGAAATCTTCAAGAGTAGGTGGAATTATCTTCAGTTTAATGCTGTTAACATCTTTCCTCATTCTTGTGCTCATCTGTTACAGGCTTGGAGCTTTTGGTTTCCTATCTATTCCTAACAGCAAGAACATTCAGAACAATGTAGGCCTGCTGGACCAGCGCTTGGCCCTCCAGTGGGTAGTCAACAATATTGCTGCATTTGGAGGTGATTCTGCAAAGGTAAAATGTTTGAATCTAAAATCAGATAACATTAGTTTAAATTGTAGTGTGAGCAATAAAAACAAGCTGTTGGATTTTGTTTCCAGGTGACTCTGTTTGGGGAGAGCGCTGGTTCAGCATCTGTGGGCTTCCACCTGCTCTCCCCAGGCAGCCACGGTCTTTTTCAAAGGGCTGTGATGCAGAGTGGCTCCCCTAATGCACCCTGGGCCATAATCAGCCAGACTGAGACATGGCGCAGGTAGGGTGTATCAATTCAGTCAACTGCTTAAATCTTTTCCCTTTTTCAAAATATGTGTTTAAAATGTGTCTCTTTCTCCCTCACATTTGTCATCATTTGTCCTTTCACCAATTGACTTGCTACCTTTCAACGCTAACATCCAGGTCCATGAAGCTGGTGACGTTACTGGGGTGTCCCGCGTCTCCTCCAGCTGATACGGAAGCTTGTCTGCAGCTGGCTGATCCACTAAAAATCTCAACGAAGCAATTCGACGTTTTAATACATCCTACAATCTTAGCGACACCCTTTGTCCCTCATGTTGACGGGGACTTCATACCAGATAAAGTTGAAGTAGGTGTAAGCATGTGTGTGGGTACGTGTGTAGACACCAATGTATGAATGTGCCTTGTGCATTTGAAATACTATATTCAGTTAAATTACTATTTTTCCAGGTTGCTGCACATGGTAATGCATACTTATATTTAGTTGATAATCTTTCTATTATGTAACCTGGCTACAAGTAGCAAGGTTAGGAGAAACATTGACTAGCTGCATCCTGATTTCAGCTGTCATCCAAACTAAGCTCACTGGGCAATTATCACAGTATTATTTGACACAAATTGAAAAACCTGTTGCATCAGAGACACCAGCTACATGTTTATTTTTCCCTGCAGGTGTTGCTTAATACCGGTATCCTTCCAAAGACAGAGGTCCTGTTTGGCCTAAACAAGGATGAAGGGACCTACTTCTTAGTTTATGGAATGCCTGGATTTAACATCGCTGGTCAGAGCCTTATCACCAGGAATGAGTTCCTGAAAGGAGTGTCGATTTCAATGGCACGTGCAAGTGATGTCACAAGAGATGCGGCCATTTTCGAGTACACTGACTGGACAGATGAGAATAACAGAATGAAGAATCGTGACTCGCTGGGAAGTCTGATGGGAGACCAACTGTTTGTTTGTCCTGTGCTAGAGTTCGCTAAAAGGTAAAGAGCAGATCTGAGTTGCAATGGTATATCCTCACCCTTGTTTAATTTAATTTTTTTAATTTTTAATCTGTTTATTGATTCCCACTGGGGAAATTACAATTTACACTCTATGTCCACACTTTTGTTAGTTATACCACACAGTCCTGAACTACACACACACACACATGCTCAGGATCTGTACATGCACTAATGAAGAGATGTCAGAGTGAGTGGGCTGCCAGCCGAACCAGCGCCCTGAGCGGTTTGGGGGAGTACGGTGCCTTGCTAAAGAGCACCTGGCAGTGCCCAGGAGGTGAAGTTCTAATTTCTTGTGGTTGTTATATAGGTTTGTGTTTTATTTTCTTTACTTAACCTGACTTAGCAGTGCAAAAATAGTTAAATATTGTCATTACTCCCCAGGTACTCACAACGTGGTGGTAAGGCTTTCCTTTATTTATTTGATCACCGGTCTTCCGTCAATCCTTGGCCAGAATGGATGGGCGTTATGCACGGCTACGAGATAGAATTTGTCTTTGGAATGCCTCTGAATGTATCCCTGGGATACACGAAGAATGAGGTGAACATGACCAAGAAGTTTATGAAACACTGGGCCAACTTTGCCCGGACAGGGTATGCATAATCAGTCACCCACATTTTTTAGGGACCCTCATAGCACTGTGGAATTGTCTTAAATTGGCTTTTGTTTTTGTCAGTAATCCAGGCATTGATGGGGCTAACTGGCCAGTGTTCACCCCTGAACAGCAAGTGTATGTCACTCTGAACTATAACCATCCAGAACAAAAGAGGATGATGAGAGCTAACAAGTGTCACCTCTGGAACAAATTAATGCCAAAAGTACAAAAAGTATCAGGTAAGATGTCCATCAATCCACCTATTCATGCATCTATCCATCTATCGCACACATACACACAGAACTCTATATAGTTATTAGAGTAGGAGGTGTTGCGTCAGTCTCTGCCAGGAAGGCGTTTTGCCTGGTTTAGCGTGTGGAGGAGATTTGTATCCTGACTTGCACCTTTCCAATTCAGCACAGTTCTGAAGGTCTGAGTGGGAGTAGAGGAGGGTCAGTCATCACTTCACTGAACACTGATCACACACAGGGTGAATAATACTCATACACCTCTCCACTGAGGTCATTATTCTTCTCATTCTTCACACACGGACGATCGCACGCATGCACGCGCACACACACACACAATACCATACCGTATTTTAGATCAATTTTATTGAAGTGACAGGAACATAACATGGAAAAAATATTAACTAAATTCAACACTAATGTGAAATATAACAACATAAAAGTATTTCTGTCTACCTCTTTCTCCACAGAAGATCTTCTGTCTTGTGTTAAAGCAAATGGGCTCATTCTCCACTGTAATTACACCTTCCTCATCTTTCTATTAGTTATAACTTTAATCTATTGATAGAGTGATGAAACCTATGTTCTAAACAGCCATTTACAAAAGTTTACATAAAATATAATGGTTTGGTCTTTACTGTTATTTAAAACATGTTGAGATTGGCCTACTGAATTGTAAAAATGTGAATGGTCCTAATGAGGGAAGCAGTACTTTTTCTCTTGCAGTTACTGGTATTGTACCATGCACGTAAACCAAATAGTGGCTTATGTTATGATGTGAATTATTATTGTATGATAACGGTCCTTGTCTTTTTGGTGGTGGTGCTAACAATAAAATGCAGACTGACTGAAAAGTTTGAGTGCACTAGTATTGGACAAATCTGAGATCAGCACGGGTGACTCCAAACAGTCAGATTTTGAAGGTTGAATTACACAAACTCAATTTCAAGCTGCAGAAAACACATTATTTCCTTGTTGTCAAGTAAAATCTATTACCACTTTCATGTCTAATAGACTACGTCATTACACAGACAATCAAGGATGGTCTGGCTTTGTTGTCTATTGTATTGCTCTGCAAAGACCAGGGAACAATCATTAAAGGTTTGGATACAACGTTAATCACCACATGGGGTATTCTTTGACTTAATAAGGTTTTATGTATTATGTTGACTGATTAATATTTGTCTGATAAGCATTCACTTCTTCGTTAAATACACAAAAAAACAAACATTGTTCTTACTTCTTGTTATGGTTGGGGTCCGGCTGGCCATGAGTATTTGTTTTGTTTACTATTTTTCTATCTGAGTTTTGTGTTAGCTTGCCCGGTTTGTCTCGGCTGTTTTCTCTTTTCCTCACTCTCCCTCCTGATGAAGCCAGCTGACCACGCACACCTGCCTTCCATCTGCAATCAACAGTATATCCACCCTGGCTCTTCAACCCATCTTTGCTAGATCGTAGCTCCAGTCACGTTGGTGAAACTCGCTACAAGCTACCTTCCTCAAGCATTTAGTTTCTCTGTGTTTTCATGTACTTACCTCCTCTTGTTTTGTCCACTCATGTTTCTGCCTCCGGTCAGCTAGCTTCCCTTCTCGGTCCTCCTCCCACGTCACCCTGCTTCCACCTGTCTCCGTCTCCGCTCCCAGTTCCCATGTCTCCTCACTCCACAAGACTTCTCCAGCTTCCCATTCTCTGCATCTCGGTCCCTGCCGTCTGCTTCCCCACTTCCCTTCTCCTTCTTTAAAAATGTGTTCTTTTATTTTTGGTGAGCCGTGCGTTTGAGTCCTTCTGTTCTTCTCGTAACAGAACAATCAAGCCACCATGGACTCAGCCGGCTCACCCCTGCCCCCCGCCCCCTCGGCTTCCCCGCTTCCAGACTTATCTTTTGCCATGGCCTCCAAGGGAGCCTTGCTTGTCCAGTATGCCTCGGCTATACCCACTATGACTGAGGTGCTTTGCTCCCTGTCTGAGGAGGTCTGGCGGCTGGGCCATGCTGTCACCCCCCCCCCCTCCCCGCTTTTCTGATTCCCATGATAACCCTGCTCCGTCCGCTTCTGCTGTTCACCTCTCCTCTGCTAATTTGGCTCCACCCACTGTCTTTGAATCACCTGTCTCCCCGTCTAACAAATTCTCTGGTTTGCTGGGACGTGCGAGGGCTTTCTCATGCAATTTGCCCTGGTGTTTAGTAGGTAGCCAGTAACCTGCCACTATGACAAGACCAGTGTGTGTTATGTCGCCGGTCGCCCAACTCCCAAGGCAAAACCGTCATAGTCACCATGGTTTACAGGTTCTCCAAATCCGTCCACTTCATCCCTCTGCTTAAGCTGCCCATGTCCATGGAAACCGGCCGCTTACTGGTTGACCACAGCTTCCGCCTCCACGGGATACCCCAGCACAGCCAATGGGATGTCCCCGTTTATGTGTGCTATGGGGTTCAAGCCGCCGCTTTTCCCTGCCCTGGGGTCAAACCCACCGGTCTAGGCTCACCTTCGGCGATGTCAAAGTGTTTGGAGGGAGGCCAGGGCAGCACTTCAACGCACAGCTTCCCAATAATAAATAATAAACTCCTGGTTGATCGCCACCAGAGACAGGCACTTGTCTACCAGACAGGCCATAGGGTGTTGTTTTCTTCCCAGGATCTCCTGCTGCAGACCTCCTTCAAGAATCTTTCTCCCCGGTTAGTGGGTCCATACCCTGTCAGACTTAGGCTCCCGCTTCATCTCAAGATCCACCCAGTCTTCCACGTTTCTCGGCTCAAGCCGGTCTCCACCAGCCCTCTCTCCGTCCCAGTGGCAGGACTTCCACCCCACTAATCATCAACGGCCACCCAGCCTATATGATACGCCGCCTCCTGGAAGTGCGACGTAGAGGTCGTTGCTTACCAGTACCTAGTGGACTGGGCCGGCTACGGACCGGAGGAAAGGTCGTGGATTCCCGTCAGCCAGATCACTGACAAGACACTCCTGGATGATCTTTACAGGGCCCACCCAGACAAGCCTGGCGGTCCGCCTAGGGGCGTACGTTGAGGAAGGGGTACTGTTATGGTTGGGGTTTGGCAGGCCGTATTTGTTACGTTTACTATTTTTCTATCTGAGTTTTGTGTTGGCTTGCCCTGTTTGTCCCTGTTGTTTTCTTTTTCCTCACTCTCCCTCCTGCTGAAGCCAGCTGAGCACCCACACCTGAGTCCCCTTCACACTGCTCCCGCCGCTCACAAATCTTCCTCTGAGTTGTACACATGCTTATCATATATAGTTTTTGTGAAAGATGGACGGGACAGATTTGAATTTCTGTTTAAGTATTAAAAACAGGCAAATAAAAAAAACTGGAATCAGTTTTTATTACAGCTGAAATACTGTAGTTTAACTGATGATGCACAATCAAAGCTTATTTCAATCAATAGCTTGTTTTCTTATTTACATTCTACTATCATGTCAGTGTCTTCTTGCAGAAGTAAACTCTTTTGAACACAGTTGTACCTATAAAATATAATTTTGTTTGTGCCTTTTGAGGGGTGAAACCCTATAAGTGCACTGTCAACGGTCATATTTATCATTCACACATGATTTAAGCAACTGAAAGCCGTATGTAAACACAAGTGTTTTGTTGTGTCAATGTCAAAAAATGTCAAAGCTGCCATTAGTACTAGAGGAACAATATAGGGCTACACAATTAATCAAATTTTAATCACGATCAATTTGACTTCCCACGATCAAATTTGCGTGATCGAGCGTTATTTTAAATGCGTCATTTCATAGATTGGTTTTTTTTGCGAGGCCAATCTACTGCCCCGTAAACCACTGTCTGATCATGAACCAATCACAATTGTTCCCTGCACCACGCAGTTTAGTTTCAGTCACGGAGGAGAAAGTAACGTGAGGAAAATTCCACAACAGACAGCAGTCGTTCATATCTCGGTCACAAGGTTTACCAGTTTACCAGTAAACGCAAAATTTTGTCCCGTCTGTTTTTTTTCAGACAACAGCAGTGACCAGTGCTAGTTAGTGTCTGTTAGCTCACAGGGCTCTAGAGTGCGAATAAAATTTTTCCTTGGTTGCACCGGTGCACCTAATGTCCTCGCATCCGCTGCTTTTCCACAAACAAAGCAATGTTGTTTCTATCGATACATCTATCGTTGGAATACATGACCCATTTCTTCTGTAAAGCCGTGCCTGTGTTTGGATCTCTCCTCTACTCTCTCTCCTCTTACTCTCCGGGCAGCCCCGCCCCCATTCACTCAGATACGGCTCCCAGCAACACAAAGAGACACAGCGCCGGCTGACATTTGTCCACAGTTTTAATTGTTATTAACACAGCTGTATATCGTTAAGCATGAGAGGCAAACCTGTATTTGTACCAGTGTTTCCGCTGGCAACACTGCTATCGCGGCCGCCACGGCGAAAAATATAGAAGAAGTTATTGAATGCAAATAACTTCAGTTGGTAGTATAATAGCATGTGAGACAGAGCTGCTGGACTTGGGCGAGAGATGTGACCCATGGCGAGAATATCATAGTTCATAAAAATGCAGCGCAGTGACAATACAGACATTTCATTGACACAACGTGTGTAACCGTCACTTTGTGAGTAGGCCTAGCATACGTCCCCCTCTCTCCCTAGCTCTTGTAATCAGTTATTGTTGAAAACAAGTGAAGCAGCTTTGTCAGAGATACATTTTGTTTTTAAATATATCTTTGGCTATTTTTTTTAGATAATTTTCATTTACATTCGTTTCAGCTGTATGCATGTACAACATACAACTTCAACATTAGAGGAATGTAGCACAATATGGATGTGAAAGCAGTTCTAAATAGCCTATGTGACAATAAAACTTGTTTTGGTTAGAATCAACAAATGATTGTGATAACTAATGGTGATCTCAATATTGATCAGGTTTTGGCCATAATCGTGCAGCCCTAGAACAATGTTCATTTATGTTGTCGGAAGTGTTTCAAAGTTTAGCATGCTCAGTTATTATTCCTCATTCTGTCATAGAAGACAGTTATGGGATAATAAACAGTGTCGCTAAGCAAAGGTCAGCATGTTGATACAAAAAGCTAATGAGATGTTGTAAAGAAATGAACCGCTCTGGATTAATGACCTTGAATGCTATTTGAAATCCTCTGGTGAAAAGGTAATTACATTGTATAAGCATCTGGTATGCAGTGGGTGTGAGTGGGGAAGAGTGCAAAGACCTTTTATATGACTCATATATTGATATGTTATCTATCAGTTGTTACAAATAACAATGTGTTTTCTCTGCTAAAATCAACCTGTAGTGGTTACATGCCAAGTAATTTATTTTTGTCTCAATGTGTTTGGATCTTTACACGCTTTTCCCCACCAAAGCAATCTACCACAAAAACTCATACCAACAAACATACACATGAGTTAAGAATGCTCATTTCTATTTGACCTTTTAAAGTGACTAATTTAGGATGACTCCTGACCACTGCTTACGGGATGTGGTGTATGTGCCTGTGTTTAGGGGAAGGATGGAAAGTAAGATACACACTGAGAGCAGGAAAGTTGTGTATGGTGTATACCTGGCAAATGTGGTCTGTTGACATGACAGTTAGCATTAGCAGTGACATCACAGCACCCTTGTTTCCGAAAACGTTTTGTATTTTCCAAAGAGAATCACATCTTCCATGCGCCTCATCCATAATGGATGAAGATAAAGAGAGTGAGGTGGAGCAAGAGGGAGGGTAAGAAAGACACAGGGAGAAGATCTACAAAGAAAAAAGAAGACAGAGGGGATATTTGTAATAAACTATAAGGAATTCTTTGAAGGTACATTACAGGAGATCTTTCAGTCCCTGCTGAGCATCTTTACTATGTTAAGTCAAGGTGATGATCTTCCCTTGTCATGACCACAGGGATCAGGAAACGCTAAAAGAAACACAAGATCAAAAAAGGGACAACTCTTTTTTCCTTGCTCCTCAACTGGGAATGATGCTGTGGGACAGCAGGGTTTTTGTCCTTGGCTGTATCTGTTCTGTATTTTGGTGGCTTGCCATGTGCCGCAGAAGGCGGACAGGTGCAATAGGGGGTGGAGTGACAGTCACGTGGCCACAGCAGTTCTATTCTCAGAAACCCATCTAAAATCACAAAGAAATAAAATCATTGAATTCATTTTATTATATTCTTGACAAGTAGACACATATAGAAGTGCTGGACATCTTGGCAGGTTATACTAGCAGTATGTGATTATGTACACATTGGGAAACAATAACAGTAATATAGGAAGAACTCTCAACTGTATTCACTCTGTTCAGCTCTAAAGCCCCTGTGTCATTGCCTTTGAGAAAACTATATCAACAAATTATACACAAATAATTTTTCGAACATATGCTTTACTGGAGGTTAGATGTTTTGATTCATGTCCATGCCGCAGTTTAGTTCTTAGACATGACACTTTGACAGATAATATGGGGGAGTTGTGACTAATGTACATGACAGTGACAGCTTCATGAATTAGGAGGGCACCACCTCCCACTATGTGCCGTGTGAAATTCTTATTACTATTACTATTACCAACCCCAAGGCATAGTCAAGACAGAGCAGACATTGTCAAAAGAAGGATGTTTGTTTCAAATGTAGCATAAATGTTTAGGGAGTTTTCAAGACAATAACAGTCCACAAAAAAAATTGTAAATGGAAAGTTAATTAAACTTTTGTTAATAGTACCATTTCACAATGAAATAGTGATTTATAATGTTAACTATTAGCAATGTTATTATTATCTAATTCATGTTATTGCATTAGTTTAGTGTAATATTAAATATACAGTATAATGTACACATTTAAATAGATTGGTAATACTTTGTCAATGTTTCGTAAAGCATCTAAGAACATTATTTGCATGGCTATTATTAAGTGGCAACTAATGCTTAATTAGTTAAATAATGATAAGTTGTTGATAAAGCATCAAGTAACATTGATTTAGCCCCATTTAATCTTTTTAGGGGATCTAAAGAGATAATAAATGTGCACTGATAATCTATCTAAATAATGTTTGTAGATGATTTAGAAAGTATTTATTTACTATTAACAAGGTATTTTAATCATCAGTTGCAACTTCATAATAGCCATCCAAATCATGTTCATTTACAGTTTACAAACAAGGTCTTAAAGGTTTACAAGTCATTTGGTAATCAAAGTATAATTAACATACATAAAATGTTATGATGTGTGTAACAATAAACAACCTTGACTGGCTCCTTTCAACGCAGAGGAGCAGGGGCTCTACTCCGAGCTTCTCAAGGATAACTGTGCATCTCACCCTATCTCTAATCCTATCACCTGTTTATTTGGGCAAAATACTTAAATCACCTTAAGGGTTTTGTCAGGACGTGTAGCCAAGGCCATGAAAAAGCATTGCTCTACAGGTTAATCCCATAAGAAGAAGCATTTCAGACATCCTCCGGAGTTAACCAGAAAACACAATTTGACACCATGGCAAAACAAGAATGAGTCTGACCTCGGCTGTCAGTTGAGACAGAGACACCCATCATTCAAATAAGACAAGCGATTAAGGGAAGGACAAATCCAGACAGCTAAAGAAAAAAAGAGAAAGAAACATGAGGTACTGGCAGAGATTGGCATAGGCTGCGGTGATGTGGAAGGGCAGAAAAATGACAGCGGGAGGTGGAAGAGATATTTGGACTACAACAGCAGAGCGGAAAAAATAAACAAAAGTCTGGAGAGAGAAAGACAGAGGGGAAATATATGGTAAACGAACACACAGAGAGGGGCTTTCTAAATGAGAAGGGATTTGGTGACACTGAACGATACAAGGAAAGGCAGCCGGCTTTCATCAGGCCACTGATGACTGGAAGCGAAGAAATATAATAGCATCATTCCATGAAAATTGAAAAAGGTCTCGGAAATGCTTTTCTTTAAATCATTTTATGCTCACTGTATGGTTCATCATGGGGCATGGGGATCATTTTTAGGCGTGGAGAGGAAAAATATAAACATAACCTTGTCAGAAAGCAACGTCAAGCATCTTAATTGCCTGATTTCCTTTACCTTACTTCCTTCTATAACAACAATTATGTGCAGTCTTCGCACACTCATTCACCCTCAATGACCGAGAGTCACAAACCATATAATATAAAACAATATTGTAGCGCTGTGCTGGGTTGCAATCTCACACATGATAATAGTGCTATCAAGCTTGTTTTGTAAAGTATACATATGCAGGCTATAGGATGGAGCATCTAATCCAAAGTGGATATGCCATTTCTACAGTTTACATCTAACAACTGACCATATAAGTGTTTATTTCCTTCCTCTCTTTAGGGGAATTTAAATAATGCATCTCCAGCTTATTTACTCTGTTCTGGTTTGGGGATTTCCAGGACTGTGTATGAGTTTTGGAAGAAATTTTAAGCGGCTTGTGAAATATGGAAGGAATTTGACTAGAAGTTCACGTTTAAAATGACAGAACAAAAACTGGATTGTGCTGAACTGACACCTGACTTAATAACGATAAATACGTACTTAAAACTGATTTAATGCTGAATTGGTATAACCTTTTTCCCTTGAAAGTGTTTGTGTGTGTGTGGGTCAGTGAGTTAGTTTCCATGCCACAGAGATAGTTAATAAGTAAGACATGAGGGGTTGGTTTGTAGAACAATAAAACTGCTTTTCAGGGAAGTTTAGTTCCAATACAAAAATCCAGTCACACACATCACGAACTAAAACCTCGGATTGGAGAGAATAAATTGTTGATTGTCTGATGATAATGAGCCAAGATCAGAACTTATATGGACTTCCATTTTTATATGAATTCAGAAAAAAAGGTCGTGGACATTGGTGAGTCGGACACCAATAAAAAGAGTTCAGCTGATTGTAGCAAGTTGTACATGATGTATGTGCATTAAGACTGGACTCTGGGTAGTTGTGCTGTGACATTTGTGGTACATTGTGTCAAACGGGTGACAGATCGGGAGAGTGGAGGCAAATATTAATGCAAAAATTATCAGTGCATTTCCAGATAATCATATTTGTCTACACTCCTTCTGTCCAGTAACTGGCTTGGTTACAGAACCCCGAGTTTACAGACAGGAAGACTTTCACAAACAATTGTTGCCTGTTTGGATTTACTGTGGGTGCAATGCACCTCAGGACAAACCAGATGACGTCAAATCATGTGATAATGGCATGATTAGAGACTCCACCATGTTGGTTCCCAGTAGTCTGCTGTGCAAGTCCAAGTTCATCCCATGTAAACTGTGTTCTGATGTGTAGGACAGAAATAGATAGTTTTAATGACTACTAAAGGATTTTAATGAAGGAGAACCATTGGTGTAACAAATATTTGTCTCCAAGTATATTGAGAGACCAGGAGTGCCCACAAAAAACTACAAACTGCTGGCTTGAGGAGAATAGGAGAAGGCTGCAAGATGTTATGAGGAGATGAATCAGATTTTTAATAATAGTCATGCGTCATACATCTGAAATTGATTTTCTTTGTCTCATTTCTATTTAATAGCCACCTCCGTAAATTTTCCTCTTTGCAGCTTTATGCCGCTCCATTGTAGATGCTTTGGCTAAAGCCAGCTTGACTTCTTTTCCATGGCTTTGAACATCTAGGTAGAGACAATAAAGTGAGCACTGGGCCTTGTTCTATCTACAAGCACAGTATCAATATGGTTGTCCAGAAAGCTGCGCTTAGTTTTTAAGTTAATGCATGAGCTGATTAATAAAACCACCCTTTCAGTAAAAGATGGATTGGAGTTTGATTTCTGTTGGTGGTATGCTGTCATATTTAATCCATTGATCCCCAAATCACAGCATAAAATACATTAACAGGGATATTGTTCCGCCCCTTCATCCATCCCTTACCTTCTACTGTATACTATACAGGTTAGGATAATGCTTTAGGATCAACCTTTAGTGGGTTGTGTAAAGCACCTGTGTTTTTCTAATGCTTTACTGTAATGATTCAGTATGCAAATAGCATTACTCTAGGTTTGCTCTCAAATTAATTCTGGTTACTTAATGAATTCCTTTTCTCTTTGCATATTTCACATAGAAAGGCCTTATCTTGCTAGGTTTGAACCCATGCCATCTTGCTGTGCAACAAGTCTTCCAACCTGTACCACTACATGGGTCGTTTGTTCCTGCCCTTTAAAATGACCCACAGGAGAGTTTTCTAAATCAACGTCCCCTTGTAAGATTGAGAGAACTTTGTTCGGTTAAATGTGCTGTTTTTATCTTGTGGCATGTTTTGTGTTTGTCTGGCATGTTTTGTCTTTTCATATTTTTCTGGGTGAGACATGGGACAATTGTCCTGCATCAGCTGGACACTAAAGTTTGTTCTGTTCTATTAACTTACAGGTTTGTAAGTTATAGTAAGTCAACGTACAAGTGCTGTGTGTTTGATCTATCCAACACCCTCTTTACACCACGTCACCGGACTTCCTCTTTTGCTTCCCTCTTAATTATAAGTTCAACTTCTCCAAGTAAAATTGAGCCAACTTATAAACAGTTTGTGTCTGGAAGAAATATATGATGCTGTGTGAAATGTCAAAAAATAGCTTCAGTGCTGAATAATTTGCTCTAAGAGAAAAATTGGATCCCAGAGATGTTTGAAGCTGGAGAGAAGCGGTTTAGCTGTGGTGATCCTAACCTCCTTCTGCATTTACAATGCAACGAGGCATTTGCTTGTCTCGCTTTCCTTGCTTCAAAGGAGTATGTTTTTGTATATGCGATGAAATTTGAAATTGGTGCTAAGGATTAGGGGATGATTTTAAATGTTTTCTTTTCACTCTGCATGGGAGTGCATCTAAAAATGCAAGCACAACATATTTAGACCCTAAAACATGCTTAATGCCACCTTAAAAATATAGGAACTTTCATTCATCTCACTTGGAGAATGAGAAAGGAATCAGGCAATTAAGTGAAAAACTAGTGACAATTAGCTTATAACCAATTCTCAATTCTTTTTTGTTTAAGCATCAATACAGAAAAGCTATATCTCCACGCACCTGATTCACCCATTAACAGGTTAATTTCAAGGTAAACTTGGCTGATTAACGTATCATTGTACAATCACTCTCCCTATTTGAAAACAAATGTGTAGACCTGTTGGAATAGTCAATAAATCATTTAATTGCATGATAAATAAAAATGAGGTTGATAATTTTTTCCGCCGCGATAATTTCCATTTGCATGCTTCTTTGTTTTCCTTGTCTCTCTCTCTCTCTCTCTCTCTCTCTCTCTCTCTCTACCAAAGAGACTGGATGACCCCTCTCGGTTCCTTAGCGTAACGAGGAGTGAGCCCTCTAGTCACTTGTCAGCCGCATGATCTCTGTGTGGGGAGGCAGGACTCCTGGCGTAGCCTACCACAGAGTGCATCAAAAGAGCCGCATAAGGAGAAAACACTAGCTGAGAGTTGTGGGAATAAAAAAAAAAAAAAAAAAAAGTGGAATTGGTTTCAAAGCCAAACGCGACAGCTGGAGTGTGGGAGCACTTCGGATTCATACTGAATGTCCGTGGTGAACCACTTAACCTGTGTGAGCCGGTATGTTGCATTTGTTGTAGAACAGTAACAACTAAACATGGCAACAAAACAAACATGCATATGCACCTAAAAATCAATCATCCGGTGCAGTTTTCCTTGCTGGAAAAAAAGCTACAACAGATGGGCCGCCTCCGTCTTCCCGACAGTACACAATCACTGGGGCATGTAGTCGACAAACAAAGTACAAACAGGATAATGCAAAATGGTGTGCACTCACAGACAGTGTAGATTGCTTCATTGCTAAAGAGATGCTGCCCTTTAGTTTTGTCGAGAAGCTGGCATTTCGACGAATACATGCTCTCTCTCTTTCGTCCTTGGTGCACACCCTGCTCTGGACATAGACTGCAATTCACTTTTGCTTTATTTGAACGAAGCTTTATGCTAAAGAAATTATTTTTTTTAAGCTTTTTGCATTTGGTCTGTGGAGGCTTCTGCTTCATCTCTCGGCCTAGTGTTTATTATTTTTTAAGTGCAATTTTGTTTACATCCATATTATGTATTGTTTTGGTTGTGTGTGGTTTGAAAAGGGAACAGCTTTGGAGTCATTGGAATGGTTTTATAACTTTTTTTGTCTAGCGCCTGTGAGCAGACAAACCAGGCTTGCAACTTTCGGCAGGCGAGTTACCGGACTCAGTGTCACAAAGTATTGCGTGATATCAGGTCTCACGATTTAACTAATTGTTTTTCACGGCAATACACACATACTCCCATTCAGGAACCGGCTAACAAGGTAACGATGGAGGTTTTCAGAGTTTTTCACACTGTAGTTATGGCTGAGCTGACAAAAAAAGAAGCAGAAACTTAGGAAACCATTGTCGGAGGAACAGAGAAAGGAAACGGCAGAGTGACTGAGCGAGGAGTCAGACACAAGTAAACATAGGAGCTGCCAAATATCTATTCTGAAGCTGTAGGGGGAGCTCTACAGAGAAGCCCGTGAGAAAAAAAAGCGTATTAAAGCAAAAACTGCATAGGGCCACTTTAATTTCCATTTTTTTTAATTGTTTTTGATTTTGTTTCTTTTTTATTTAAGGGCATTTTTTGTTAACAAAGATTGAGAGTCCGCGTATATACACAATATTATTGTTTATCGCAATCCTTTCTGGGACAATTTATTGTCCAGCAATAGAAATGTCCAGAAATGTGTGAGCCTTTTCATCGGTCTCTCCAAGAAATAGTCCACTTAATTCTTTATAAAGAGCAGCAATTTAGCGCTCCAACCCTTTAGAGACATTTTTTATATGATCCTGTCGATAAATGGAGGAAATACAGATTAAAAAAAACAAACGTGCTGTCCTCTCTTCTTCCCTCCATCCTCTCTTCTCAGTGCAGTGCTTTTGCCAAGCGCCTTAGTGTTGAGCTGCTCTCTTTTCAATACCGCTGATTAAAAATGTCTGATGCATCAACACGACTAAGCTGATTACAGATTTAGTTTCCATGAGCAAAGGTTTCCAAAGAAGGTTGTGGAAAAGTGGGAAAAAAGTGGGGAATAATAGAACACATGGAGTAAAGCCACTGAATTGCATGGAGGGTCTACTTTATGAAAGTGTGTACAACTGCAGGAGCATGCTCTTTGGTATCTGTGCAAATTGCTGTGAGTGTGACTGACAAAGGAGTGTTTAATTGTAAGAGGCAAACCTCTCAGGAAAGAAGAGGTGAAAAGAGATTGTGTGAATTGGTGTTTTTGTAAATGCAATGATGCAATGGCTGTTGCCCTTTTCTGGGAAGTAGAGACCACAGATATGTCTGACATGGGTGACCGTTTTTGTTCTTTTATAACGTCTATTTCTTTAAAATATCCTCCCTCTCCAGCGTTCTCTAGTACAGCTGTGTCCTCCGGCTTGACAAATCCTTTATCCACGTAGCCCAAGTCTGTATCTTTGGCAAGATCATAAACTTGCTGCTCTTCTGGTTTTGTAATAACTGTCCTTTGTGGCTCTTCTTAAAAGACTTTCATGCTTTGTTTACAATCTGTCACACACCTATGGCCCTCTGGCTAAAGAGGTTTATAACAGTAAGCATCAGTAAGCTTTGCCCTAAAAGCTGAGTGCACCCTGATGCCTCCTCCACATTGCAGAGGACAGATGTCAGTGATGGAAAATCATTTTTGGAAATATCTGACCGATTTTAGCACAGATCTTTGCTTCCAGGTTGGATGGGTAGAATAACATTCTTTATCAAGCAAAAGTTGTGTTAACTGGTAGTAAACAGGAATTTTTTAGTAAAACTTTGTATTGGGATTTCAGGACATGCGAGTCTGAAACGTTTCCTTGCACAGAAGATAGAATCCATTCTGATTGGTGTAATGCTGTATAAGGTTCAACGTTTTTTTTGTTTAATTGCCAGCTGTCCGCTGCTCAAAAGAGAGGTTAACACAAGAGGGAAAATGAATGGAAACCAAATATTGTTTGTCCTCCAACAACATCTTCATATTAATACATCACTTGTCTCATCGCAACTGTCTCAATGGAACTTTCTGCTTTTAGATATTTGTGTTTATGCTTTTTCCAATTAACTGATGGTATTATAGGATTAGTTTACTTTGTTGCTGTGTAAGACACTTAACATATTTACCAAAAACCTGAGAGGGAGTTTTGAGGGGCATAAATAGATGATGTGGGTGAGACTTGGCATAGCTGCTTAGGTAAGGAGAGCCACAGAGTACTGTATGAGTGATCAGACCAGCTGCATGTGTGGATGTGTTTGTGAGTCTGTGGGCAGGAAGCAGTGAGATATATATATATATATATATATATATATATATATATATATATATATATATATATATATATATATATACATACACACATACAGTATTTAAAACAACAAGTGCTGTGATAAACATGCAGCAAACAATCTGTTTTTTCATGTGAGAGCCATCCAGCGTGTGTGTGTTTGACTTTGGTAACCCCCATATGGGAACATTTTCATATGACATTTGACAACATATGTGTTCCCGTTTAACAAACTAGTTTGAAGAAATGGAGCAAACAGGCATGTATGTATTTGAGTTTTCAGGTTAAAGGGGAACTGTGCCCATTTTAAAATCGTCACATGATATTCCTATGGTCTAAGACAGTCCACATATATTAGTTAACATTAACAAATCATCCACATCACTCCCAAATCCAAAACCAGAGTGCAAAAACTCAAATGTGTGATGTCACCAGATACAAAGCACGGAACTGAGGAAAAAACACTATGTGGGTCCAAAAAAATAATGGAAAATTGGAAAAATGTTGGAAAAATCTTACATTGCAATATTTCTTTCCCCTGTGATAAATATTGCGATATGAAAAAAGAAAAAGTAATTTTTAAAAGATGACATAAATAGCTTTGTTTGGAAAAAATAAATCATTCTCGACTGCTGTGGTGATTTTGTAGGGGAGTGCATCAACATAGAAGAAAAAATGAAAAAGGATCTTTTCTAATGGGAACCATTCTTTGTTGAACTTTAATGCTTCACAAACAACAAAGCAAGTAAGCACTGTGACTAACTTTACTCTTCTGAAGTGGTTTTGGAGTAGGGAACAGAGTAGAAATACTCTGGTTGACTAGCATGACACCATTGTATTCATATAATACTATCAATCCAGGCTAACGTGAATGACAGTGACGGAATGTTGCTTCCTCTAAATTTCAGATTGTGGTCAACTAGCGGGGCAGGCTCGTTACTTTGACATTGATTTGATATTGATCCAACCTGCATGCCTCTGTGTATCTAAGAACAATTCAATCAGTGGAAATGACGTTAGACCAGAGACAGACTGCTGTAGTAGATTAGTGTTACGTTTCCAAACCGTAACGTTAGTTGGGATGAACGGACCCCTAGTTTGTTTGGGCCAACTATATTAGCTTTAGCCTGGCTGGTAGCAGCTTTCTGCTTGTTTCTTTGGGCTAACTATATTAGCTTTAGCCTGGCTTGTAGAAGCTTTCTGCGGGGGGAAATGGCCGGGAGACGTGATGATGTTGCATTATTTAGGGGATTTAGTTTGTATTTGCAGCAAACGTAAAACACTGATTGCTGTAGCTTCACTGACTAAGCTACACATCAAAACTATGTGCATGACTGTGTTAGCGGCAGCTGCTGCCTACGGTACTTTGCTAAACACGGAGAGCCTCACTTCCCATAACAAACCCTGTCAGACTAACGTTACATACACAAATTGCCCACATGGCTAGGGGAAGGGTCGGACGGTAATAATCATGTAGAAGGTGAACGGTGGAAGTTTACATTTCTATCAAGCAGAAAAAAAGGATTACGTCAACATCACAACGTCCTGCGGTGTGACTATAGCGCATGCGCACATCGCAATTTCGATGCTAAAACACAATATCGTTCTGCCCTATTGTCTATGAGAAAGCTCCAAGCGTTTTTTCACTGAATTCTGACTTTAAAAAAGTCTGAATTCAAAGTCAGTATTTTAAGATTTAAGTCAGAATAAAGTCAGGAGTCTGATTTTAAAATCAAAATTATGAGAATAATGTCAGAATTCTGAGATTAAAGGCAGAATTATTTTAATCAAATAGTCAAATACATGTTTCACATGTGGCCCTAATCCACTCCTCAGTCCTGCCTGCAGTTTAACTGTGTTAAGGTTTGGATCAAAAAACATAGTGTATGCACGTATAGATGTAAACACAGAGGAGGAAAGCTCACTGAACACCTTATTAAAATAGGATGTGTGAATGTAGGTGTGGTTATTCACGTTTGGTTTAAGTGGAGGGAGCAGAAACGTGAATAGGATTGAGTGAAAGAAGCAAACTGTAATCACAAACTGCCACAGGCACTTATCCCTGGGTCACCTCAACAGAATTACACACTCAGACACACATACATGTGTATATACATACACATACCTACACACAAATGCAGACACACTTGGTTATATATAAGCACAAATGCGGTACTGAGTCCTCAGCTGGACATATTAGGCTTAATCAAAAGAAGAACATAGAAAAACGGCCCATTTATTTTCAATCTGCTTGTGACATCAACAAGTCAACTGCTGTCTGGTGAAATTATTTACCTTGCTTCCTCAGGCATTTTCCTTCACCACTAGTTTAACCCTCAACACTGATGAGTCCCTAGTGGAACTGGGGCCATCTGCAATTATCAGTGGAAGACACTGGGTGACAGGTTGAAACATAGAGATAGAAGGAAGGAAGAGTAGAAAGACAAGATTTAGAGACACCTATTGGAAAGACAGAGCGAAGAGGCAGACAAATGAAAACAAAGGACATAAAAACAAGAATGTGTGAGCAAATGAAAGACAATATCTTATGTTGCATGCAGCACTTTCTTAAAACACACTTTGTTCATTTAGTATGGCAGAGTCCCAATTAAGTTATTGGTCCATGTATATTAAGTGGTGCAACATGATGGCTTGGTATTTTGGATAAAATTCAATACTCTATGTGCTAAAAAGAGACTGAAAGGCCTACAAACTAGTTGTCTGACCAGAAGACATTGCATGTACATTAGCAATCCAAACTGTGTGTACTTACATACGTTATTCTGTGAAGCAGTGCGCTGAAAGGCCTGGATCCCCTTGAGCAATGTCCTAGAGAATAATCCAGTAATCTTCTGAGAAAAATCTCAGAAGTACAAACAGCTATGCGATCTGTGCATTCCACACAGTACCATACATTATAGCACAAATTGATGCTGTTTCATCTACCTTAGACTACAGGAAAAAAAAGATCAAGTTCCAAAATAGACTCCTGCTTCTCTAAAGTATTTTACATGAGGTCTGTTGAAATGTGGCACCACCATGATCCTAATGGACGATCAAGCAGTTTGGGTGGACTAACACAAGTCCATTAACCTGTTTCACTTAAGGCACCACCAGCAACAAAGCTGTCAGACACCAGATTGAGGGTCATTTTCTTAAAGGGCTGAAATTGCACTGGAGCACCAGAAGCTGCATGATAAAAAGGGGAAACAGTTGGCTTCTGTCACTTCTTGCCAAAATCATCTCTCTTCCTCTCCCTGTATCCAATGACCTGTATACCTTCATGATGAAATACAAAATGTATCAAACAGAGGTTGGAGAAGGTACAGTACTGAATTGAATAAACAGGACAAGGGTCAAGTCCCTTCTCTTCACACAACCTTGAGGAAAAAAGTAATCAATTTTGCTTTATACACTGAAGTGACGGACCGAGCTGTGCACTTTTATTGGCTAAACCACCAAGAGCCAACCAGATCAAATTCATCGGTGGATGCCATGCAACATTTATGTGCTGTAAAACCAGCATCTGGCCTATTTTACTGTTTGCCAGAGACAGTACACAACTAAGACTGGTTAAAAAGCAACGGTTAATTTGTTGTAAGACTTCGCCACATATCATGGTGCCATCATGCAAGTCATGCAGTGCTACCAGAAAAATCCCACCTGATTTTCTCTTGGCAAAAAGTAACCATCAGTCAAAAAGATCCCCTAAGGCATCATAAAAAGTGACCAATTCTGGGGTAGGATGTCAGGAGTTTAGAGAAAGTCGATGTCACTTACTACCTAGGACAGAACACAAGGAAGAAGAACTAGAGGAAGGGGTGATAAGAGAGTGAAATAGGTGGAAGAAAACAGAGGGTTACATTTTGAAAAAAGAGAAAGGGAAAAGTGAAAACAAAGAGAGAGACAGAAGATGGGAGAAGGAGAATGCGCCTGTGCCCTCATCCTGTCGCTTGCCGTTTTAAGTCAGGCTCTGGGTCATTAATCAGACTATCACAGCAAAGTCTGAGGGAATTAACTCTCCGTACTGAACAGGAATTAAACACACACACACACACACACACACACACACACAAACTTGGGTTACTCTCTTTCTCACATTACACAACCTCACATAAATAACCTCTTACACAGACACTCACCACCACACAAGTTCTACATGCGCCTGCCCACACATACTAAGTGCTTCACACACAAACATTTTCTCCATTTTACACATGGTTAGACACACTTAAAAACAAACGCAAACACATATACAAGCATGCAGAACTTATTTTTCTAAACAACGGGGTGTGAAATTAGAGCTTTACAGTACCACAACAAACGATAACATACTCAATCCCACTGTGTGCAAAAAGGAAGAAAACAACTAATGCTGGTGCTTTATGTGCTTTGCTCTTGAGCAGGACATTGCTGCCATGCAGAAGGGATGCATGGAACCCAGCACCTTTACCCTTTAGGCTGCTGCTACTTGTAATACTGTCAAATACAAAAGAAATGTGACACATAAAAAAGGAAGACAGTTTTGACAGAATTTCTAAAATGCTTTCCATGTCAGAGATAGCTTATGCTCGAATAAAATACAATATCTGCATGAAAATCATAAATAAAATGGCTAACAAATATTAAATGAAGACACTCCATTATAGCATTACCTTGTACAAATCTGAGGAGTGTAATACTGATGTATTGGTTCCAACCAATCAGCAGCAGCAGGTCACAGCAAGAACCGGCAGTGACCACTTGGGCAGTTGGAGAAGCCTCTGAGCTGATTTAATAAGAAGGATCTAACTGCACTCACCCACTTTGGGCCCCTCAGTTCTCAGTGCAAGTGTACCTTTAAGGCTCTCATTTCTGTCTTTTCTTAGGGTATCCACAAGGGAAATTAGTATGGAATGGAGGGGGAGGGGACACGATGAGGAGGAGGAAGGGGCAAACTAGCTTTGTTTGGTTTGAACAAACATTGAACGTCGAAAAGAAGTAACGTCACTCAACAATGCTTAGAGCACCTTTAAGATGCAAGCTTACAAGGACAATGCTAATATACTGATGTTTAGTGGATTTGATGTTTACCATGTAAGCATGCTAACACACTAATTAGCCCTAATAGTACATTGAGAAACATGACCTCACACAAATTGCATCAGAAACTCTTTCAACTGATTTCGTATCATAAAAGTATACTATCACATATATAAAGTTGTAAGACATCCTAGTGGTGGAAAGTATTGATAAAATACTGAAATTGGTGATGCCAAGTTCCCATTTCAGCCCATATACTAAATAAGAGTACAAATAATAATAGTACTAATGAACAGTACTTTTAGCATGTATAGAGCCAACATATTTTCACATATACATGGGTGAACTATAGGGTTTATTTCAACTAAACCAGAGTGGTGTTTGTTGTAACATGGGTTAAACAAGTCAGCTTTTGATAGGTTAATTTAGTTTCTGTACAGTTAAAATGAAGTGTGTTTTAAGATGATTAACTTAATGTTTATTTACATTGAGTCTGGTGGGTTTGGTGATAGTGATCTTGGGGCTGTTCATGTTTAGCAAAAAGGATCTTACAATTTATCTCTGTAGGGATCCTTTCCATAATGTTGTCAGACACTTATAATTTACTTTACTTAAAATAATCTGAGCATGTTAGTAGTAAAAAAACAGCATGCAGCATGCAAACCGATGCTGAACATTTGTTCTATAGGGTTAAATTTCAGCCGGGTTCACTGTTGCTGGTTACAGCTGTTGAACAGAAGTTCAGTTGAAAACCCCAAAACAGCTGAAGTTATATTCCTTTTTGACAAGTATTATGAAACCCCAAAACAGCTAAAGTTGTACTGCTTTATGTGCATTAATCTACTATATATCAAAAACAACTTAAATTATATTACTTCTTGAAAATGTATTAATCTCTGCTACAGAATGTAAAAAAGTCAAACATGACTGTGACTGTATAGAAAAATAGTGGAAAAGTATTGACAGAAGAAGATGTTTGGGTAAGCACGGATGTTAGATTTGTGAGAAACAGATCCTGTCTTCTAAGAGGCAGACCTCACGTTATCATCTCGCATCCTGTACGCTGAAGAAACTACCACGTTTGGTGGCCTCTTCTGTGTTATGCAATGATGGAAATCCCTGATGTCACAGGGAGTGTTTAAATTTGCTTATAAATATGTGCGGCAGAAGAGCAGCCTTCTCTTGCTGCGACCATCTCTCTGCTTTTTGCTACCCTGTACTTTTGAGGCAACAAGGGAATAAGTTGTTATTTGTTGTACTTGCTTTTTTATTATTCACTAAAGAATAAAAATACCTGAGCTTGTTGTGAGCTAGGGGGACCAAAGGACTCATTTTCAATAAAGTATTTCTGGTTCTGATTCTTGGCTTTTGCTCATTCTCTCTCTCTCTCTCTCTCTCTCTCTTACCTCTGCTGTCCAAAGGGAGAGGCATCCCGCCCAGCGGGGGCAGTTAAGACTCCTCTTTAACCACCCGTGTGAGTTGCTACCCGGCAGGAACAGACTTTGACAGTCAGACCTCCTGTTATCTCCTAGTGGGAGTGCATTTCCCCATCCGCTCTGCCGGTCAAAGCCACCGAGCACTTAACCTCTTTCGGATCGTCGACCAGAAAAGGCTAGCGGGCGCCCTTGAGAAGAAGGGCACCTCCGCTGACCCTGGGAGGAATGTTTGTGACCATGAGTACTTAAGAAAAATCATTGGTTGGGGAGTCTTTTTCATACAAAGGAGGAACAAAGCCCGTCAGTTGGGGATGTCTGGGGTAAAAATCAAAAAAGCATCTTGCCTTGCCTCCGGTTTCCCTGATCCGGGAAGGGGCCCTTTTCAGGGAAAGTAAGGGCGTGTGTGTCTCTCGTAAAAACTCTATTTTTTAAAATGTTAAATTAGAAAATCACTGTGTGTGGATTGGGAATTTAATTTTTACAATCAGGGAAGTATCAAAGTAACTAATTTTAGAATAGACCAAAACATCCGCTCTGCTGATGATAACTGGTGTTGCCAGACGGCAGATTAGGGCATAGTAGAACCAGGGGTTGCTAAGGGGAAGATAGAAAGGGAGTTAACCCTCAACCAAACGAGAGTGATTTAACGCCTCAGTGACGGTCACACCGTTCAACACAGCGTTCTCACTTAATACTGGACCAACAATTTCAAATTTGTTGGTTCACAGTCACTTGCACCAATGCATGGGAAATAGGATAAAAGTTGAAAGATACTGTAACAACTTTATTTAAGCTAATGCCTCATTTACATGAACATAAAAGTCCAGAAAACTTGCTATACAAAAAGTATTCTCTTTATTTAAAAAATAAATAGTCAACTAGACAAGTTTTATGGTGATATCTGTTTGTTAAAATATGTTCCCAAATTACCTGTAGTGTCTCCCCTTAACATGGGCTACAATGGGAAATTGGCATCCCCATTTTTCAATACTTTCCATCTCTTGGATCTCTTAGGACTTTTTATATATTTTGAAGATGAGACTTTTATGGGTAATAAACATTTGTCAGATTTACTCTTGCAATTAGTGGAAGATTAACACCTTTTTCTCACAAATGCCTATATAAATACAACAATTTAGTTTTCCAGGTATTTGGCTACAAACCAAGAATGAAAGTTTCAACTTGACAATGGCACTAAATGAAAAGTTAAATGATAAAACACGTAGTTTTTACAATCCATCCTGACTGAGACAGCTATTTGTGCACCAAATTTAATGGCAATCCACCCAACCGTCTAAACCTGAGTGGTGGGCTGACCGACACTTATATCCGGAGCGCTATATCATACAGGTTTGCCATGATAGACCTGAGGGATGCGTGTCATGAATTTTTCCCAAGCACTGGATGATCTTGCATGTGTTTTTGTGACAAAATGTAGTTTAGAGACCAGACATACTCATCATAGATTGCTTTTGGTGAAAGATCTTGTATTGTGTGACAACCTGTTGTTGTTTAGAGTTGTGTAGTGTGAACCGACCTCAAAATCTGACCAATTTTAAAGTTGTGTAGTATGAACTGGGTAAGCATAACTAGCAATAACAAAGTAATAACCAGTTGTAAAAATAATTCCAAACCTATTCTAAACACCTCCCTCTCCTGTCCCAAACCAGTCCCTACAACCAATTAAATCAAATAGTTATTAATTTCTCACACTGCACTGTAACTTTAATTCTTGTATTTGTATCTTATTCTTTTTTAGCCTTTTTTTTGTTTTCTTGTATCGCTTTTTAACTGATCTTCAATTATGTAAAGCACTTTGAATTGTCTAGTTGCTGAAATGTGATATAGAAAGAAAGGTAACTTGCCTTACAACCTCCAGCATGTCGGTCAGTCATAAGGGCATAAAGAACACTGGTGGGCCTGGCCCAGAGGTGGAACTGCAAAGCGACTGCTACCGGCTCCCCATAAATATTATATTGCAGTGAACGCTGTCTGCGCGGAGTTTTGAAAAGTGTCAGAACACTTGCAACGCAAACACACATCTCTGCGTGTGTTTGCGTTGGAGCTGAGTCCCGCTCTTTGTCAACATGCAGCTTGCCCTTACGTGCCCTTCGGTACCAAAATTTAGTACGTTTGATTTAACGTAAATTGGTCCTCAGTAGTACCGACGTAATTCGATTTCTCAAACTCCTAGTTACCTTAGGGTTTTAATGCAGGTCACTATTCAGTATCATTATCTATTGCACCAGACAGTGTGACATCAACTTCTGTAGGCTATTACAAAGTATTCTCTCATTAAATGTCTTACTTTTACATCCCCTTGACTGTCTCTCATATTATTTATGGACAGCTTTGCTTCAGAAAGAGTGTTTGAGCATCTTACTTTATGTTCTGTTGGCAGCTGTAATATTAATATTTTAACTTGTTTCATGTGATCTAACACCACAACTGACACTTCAAAAATTGTAATCTATTTGTCTGCTGATTTCCTGGAGCAGTACTAGCTCGGTGGTGTTTTATTCTTTGGTAACATTTTGTTAATTAAATTAGCCCACACACAATAAAGATCAGGCAGACATACATAAAAAATTCAGGGGCATCAATTATGGGAATGATCACAGCTCATGAATGTGCACCTCCTCATGAACAGGTGGAACCCAAGTTTCAGCAGTTGAGAGAGTTTAGTGAATCTGACTTGGAGCACTAGTACGAGCAGTCCTCAAAGCCCATTGTCCGTGAGATGACACAGCTTGTCCTTAGTCTGACAACAACACCTCAGTGGAGATGTATGAAAGAACACATTCATTTTATCCCTTGAAGGTAGATTAAAAAAGATTGTTGAAGACATACAGTCAGTTAATGGGATCCACTTATGTTATAATGTTATCCTGGATTTTCCTTAATGTGCTTAAGTGAGTTTACCACTCACGGATGCAAAAAATAATGCATTTTGAAGGATGCGCTCTTCAAAACTTTCTCGATCTGCATTTGTTGTGAGGGTTTAAATAGTTTATGTACTGTGCTTCTTGAGTGTTAAAATACAAGTCGGTTAGTTATGGATGTCCAACTGTTTGAAAGCCACAAGGGAAATTAACACCAGTGCTCTTTACACTCAACTAAAAACAATAAAGGGTAGTTAGACAGTATAGATGGAATAAGAAACAGAGGCCGAGTGGGAAGAAAAAAACGAGAGGTATGGAATGCAGAGAGGCGGCAGGTGAGAGGGTAAGAACGGTTTCTGTAATGCATTCTGATGGACACAACATGTGCTATAAAAACAAGATCTTCCACCAGGTGACTGTCATCACAACCTATGCAAAAAGAAGAAGAATAAGTGCACACAAGTGTACACAGACAAGGCTGTTGGTTACATGCCCCCATTCAGGCTGATCTTTGTAGGGCATTCTTCAATTATGCGACCCAACTCAGACAAAGACATCGCCGGTTTAACTAAATGCACCTGCTACGTTCAGCACAAATGCCACACAGTCAAAAATGAGAGGATCATCGTGCCACAATAAGAGATTGTGCACAAATTTGGAGGGGATGCAAGCTCCCTTTTGATGATTGGAACATCTCAGTTTGTTAGTTCCATCCAACACATCCTTGTTACACTGCAGACAGAAGCAATTCCCTCTATGAAGATATAGACACACACACAAACACACACAGACAGAAACTAGTCATCACAAGTGGTTGCCAGGGTAATATGGGTCACTGCTCCCTCAGCTATGGCCTCACTTCTGAGAGGCTGATAGAAAAAGCGAGAGGGAGAGAGAGAGAGAGAGATATAAAGAGATGAGAACAACAAGAGAACAGATGGGATCAAGAAGCAGTTGAGGTGGTGAAGAGCTTTGGCATGGGCTATTTTACCTGGGGACTTGTTTTATTTTTTTAAGTAACACATTGGTTCTGTGGCCAAACGTACCTTGTTTCACTGTGTATAAAGTTATTTTACTCTGACTATTTAATGTGTGTGTTTAATGTGATGTTTTTAATTGCTATTCTAAATCTACTTTGGACAAAACGCTAGTGTTTTTAACACAGCTGCTGTTGTTGGATCTTTTCCTAATGGTGCCCACTGTATTACTGAGTTAGCGTTACCGGGAGGTCATATAGTTGCGATGTATTCTTTTGTCCAGACAAAAAATCATCCATTTACAATAAGAGAATAAGTTACAGATGCATTGTTGCATTTCAAGTGTTGCATACAGAAGATTAGCCTACTTTGAATGCATCGTGAGCTAAACCCAAGTATCACAAGCCCAAGTATTCAGCCTTCTTGGAGACCTTGAATGGAGTCTTTTTTGGGGGTCATGTGGGGGACTCCATAGTTCTGCTGGGGGATTTCAACGCACACGTGGGCAATGGTGGAGATACATGGAGAGGCATGATTGGGAGGAACGGCCTCCTTGATCTAAACCAGAGTGGGTGTTGTTAGACTTTTGCTAGTCTTGGTTTGTCTATAACAAACACCATGTTCGAGCATCAGGATGCTCACAAGTGTACCTGGTACCAGAGCACACTAGGCCGAAGGTCATTGATCAATTTTATTAACGTCTATCTCATCTGAAGCCATATGTTTTGGACACTCTGGTAAAGAGAGTGATGGAGCTGTCAACTAATCACCATCTTATGGTGAGTTGGGTCATGGGATGGGGGAAGACTCTGGAAAGACCTGTTAAGCCCAAATGGGTAGTGCAGGTAAACTGGGACCGTTTGGAGGAGGTCCCTGTATGACAGATTTAAACTCACACCTCCGACGGAGCTTTTTGTGCATTACTCCTGAGGCTGGGGGCATTGAACCTGAGTGGACAATGTTCAAAGTTTCCATTGCAAAAGCTGCGGTGGAGAGCTGTGGTCTAACCCACGAACACCCGGGTGGACACCGGTGGTCAGGAAAGCCGTCCGACTGAAGAAGTTGATTCTTCTTGGGATCATTCACTGGATCGGTTCGCAGGAAAGGGGGAAGCGGCCTGGATGAGGATCAGTACCTCTAAATCTGAGGCCATGGTTCTCAGCAGTAAATCAATGGAGTGACTTTTTCAGGTAGGGAATGAGTTCTTACCCCAAGTGAAGGAGTTTAAATACCTTGGGGTCTTGTTCACGAGTTAGGGTTGATAACGGGGACGATGGAGCGGGAGATTGGTCGGAGAATCGGCGCAGCGGATGCGGTATTACATTCAATACCACCACTGTAACAAAAAGAAAGCGGTGCCATAAGGGCAAAGTTCTCGATCTACCGGTCAGTTTTTGTTTCTACCCTAGGGTACAAGCGGCCAAAATGGGTTTCCTCAGGAGGGTGGCAGGCAACTCCCTTATAGATAGGTTGAGAAGAAAAGTCAACCGTGAGGAGCTCAGAGTAGTATCTGCTCCTTTGCGTTGAAAGGAGCCAGTTGAGGTTGTACAGGCATCTGATGAGGATACCTCCTGGGTGGCTCCCTAGGGAGGTGTTCCAGGCACGTCCATTTAGAAGGAGGCCTCTGGGAAGTCCCAGGACTAGGTGAAGAGATTACATCTTCAACCCTGGCCTGGGAACAACTCTGAATCCCCCAGTTGGAGCGGGTTGATCTGGCTCGTGAAAGGGAAGTTTGGGGTCCCCTGCTCGAGATGTTTTCCCCGCGACCCGAGACCGGATAAACGGACAAAGAAGGAAGGAAGGAAGGAAGGAAGGAAGGAAGGAAGGAAGGACGGAAGGAAGGAAGGAAGGATGGATGGATGGATGGATGGATGACCTCTCTTTAAAATATTTGAAATGTAATGGTTTATGTTAAAAGCACCAGAAAATAAAAGTGTGACTCAATCAATAACTTTGTAGTATTTCACTCTCAAGCTGCAAAATTGCATCACTGTTTGGGACTTCAAGTTATTATTTGTGAAGATGTATAAAATTCCAAAACAACAAAACATCTTTTATTTAATGAATAATTGAAATGGGCCTTTGGGAAATACTCCATGCATCCCATTGAACACTTTCACTGTGAAATCTCCATTTGTTTATATCTGTTACTATACTTTATACTTTCTGGGGGAGGATATAATGAAACATACTCACATACCATGCATTATATGCATACCCACCCGTATAGGTATGTGCTGCTTGTTGGTTCATTCCACATTTTCAGACGCCTATCTTAATTTCTTCACTGGTTGCATTATCGATTGCATCCTGCTCTCTCCTGATAATGGCTTGATCAAGGAGTGCCTTTCACTTCCCTGATTGAAATGGATTTAATTCACAATGAAAATCTGCCGTCATTCTCAATATCCTGCTCAACAAGGAGGCAAGCTGATGGGTGGAACGATTACAGGAGCCAAATAAAGTGGAAGAGAAACTTATCCTAGCTCTTTTTAATAGGCAGATACTCTGATAGAAAGACACAGGAAGTCCAACTCATTTATCTGTCAAAATGAAAGCTTAAATGAGTCAGATAAAAAGATATTTAGGCTTATACAAGACGGATGTCTGGTTAAACAAAGTCAGTGGGGAGGACATTATTTTTGTGTAATGAAACAACTTAATAGTAATTGCTAGCACCGAAACATGGTTATTCAGGTAACTCTACAAAAGAACACAGGCAGGTACAAAATGACAATGACGCTCAAAGAAACATACCACCCGCAGCCACTCATGTTTTAAATTAGACATTTGGATTGAGTGGATACGTGAATAAGTGAAGTAAATCGCAATCATTATTGTATTCCACAAGAGCAGCACCTGGATAAAACTACTTTCTGTCAAGCCACTGTAAAAGTAAATCTTCCTCTGGTCTGTCTCTTTTCCAGTCCTATTGTTATTTGCAAAATAAAAACTTGGATTATGTAGCCAAGACAGGCATGTAAGACATCAGCATACATTATGCAGCACACGTTATTTCTAATACTTTCGTGACTTTCCACAAGTGTGTTTAGTGGGGACTTTGAAAGCAGCACGTTGGGTATTGTTTTGTGTAGTCAAGCAGATGAAAGCTTCAAAATGATCAGAATATTGTTAAGGGGAGAAGATAAAACTAATACTAGTTAATTTTCACACTAATTCTAGACATCATGTCATGTAGAATGTAAGGAAAGATTGATTAAAAAAAATTTGGTTTACAGGGAATTAGATCACAAACGTTACTACAGGTTATAAAATTAAAAACTAAATGAAATTAACATTGGCTTACCTTGTTGACTGATTTTTCATGAACATTTGTGAACAAACATTACCTACTGATCAAAGCTTTAAAATCTAGTTTGATTAGGATTTACCTGAATCTGCAGACCTTTTTTTGATGCAGTAGAACCATGAAAAGATTGGACCTCTAAAGTTGGCAAAAAATAATGGCTCCCCTCCACCCAATTACTATTCACCCCGACAATAGTATAGATAAAAATGCTGCTTTGCGAGGTCACACCGAGGATTCCCATTGCTTATTACATCAAGAGACTGAGACTAATGCGGTGAAGTGTTACTCAAACAGAGAAATCTAACAGTAGGATTTCCGTAATAAGCCAGTATGTCCTTGATCCCTCAGAAGTATTGTTGTGCACCACAGCTCCCTGAGGGAAACATGTGGTTCTATTGAAGATCATGAGAAATGCTAATTATCATGAGACACAGCAACTCCTCTCTCTCTCTCCCTGCACCTGTGTCTGTGAATGTACATGTCTGTTGTGGTAGAGTGCATGTATGAACTTTTCATGGTTAATTTTACATGTAGTTCCAATGGGTGGAATGTATGTTTGTACACATACACTTTGTGCAATAAACAAGGGCACAATTAATAGAATTTTAATCACAATCACAATTTTAGCTTCCCACAATCAAATTAGCTTAATCAAGCATTTTTTGTTGTTGAAATGCATCATTTCATAGAAAGATTTTTTTCAAAGCCCAGCTACTGCTCCGTAAACCCCTGTATGATCATGTGCCAGTCAGAGTTGTTCCCTGCAACGCGCAGCTGAGTTTCTAGACGTAGACAGTCACAGAGGACGGAGTGACGTGGTGAAAATTCAACAGATAGCAGTCGGTTATCTGTCTGTCTCAAGACATCAGTTTACTAGTAAACGGAACATTTTGTCCCGTCTGTGTTGCTTTTCAGACAACAGCAGTGATCAGTGCTAATTAGTGTCTGTTAGCTCACAGGGCTCTAGGGCGCGAGTAATATTTTTCCTCTAGGTCGCATCCGTTGCCCCTCCACAAACGAAGCAATGTTGTTTATATTAATATGGTTTCATTTTACGTTACATGAGCCATTTCTTTTGTAAAGCTAAGCTTGTGTTTGGCTCTCTCCTCTTACTCTCCGCGCAACCCCGCCCCCATTTACTCACACAAGCTCCTCAGCAACAGTGACAGAGTGGCAACAGTGACAGAGTGGCGACAGCGCCGATGTCACACTTCTGACATTTGTCCAAAGTTTTAATTGTTATTAACACAGCTGTATATTGTTAAGCATGAGAGGTAAACATGTATTTGTTCCTGTGTTTTTGCAGGTAACTCTGCTATAGCGGCGGCCCCGGCAAAAAACACAGAAGTTATTGAAGACAACTAACTTCAATTGGTAGAGTAAAAGCGTGTGAGACGGAGCCTGCTGGACCCATTCATTCAGTCAGGAGTCACTCTGAGAGTACGTGCTTTGCACTCCCTCTCTCTTCCTAGTTCTTTTAATCAGTTATTGTTAAAAAAAAGTGAAAGAGCTTTCACAGGGATACATTTTTTTGTAATATATATATACACACACATATATATATATATATATATAATCAATTTATTTTCATCAATTCAATTTTATTTATAGTATCAATTCATAACAAGAGTTATCTCAAGACACTTTACAGATAGACCACACTCC
>NC_048409.1:18063364-18111159 GCF_013103735.1 Etheostoma cragini
CATATATATATACATATATACATATATATATATATATATCCTAGGCTATTTATTTCAGTGTTGCAGCTGCATGTAAATACAACATACAACTTCAACATAAGAGGAATGTAGCACAATGTGGATGTGAAAGCAGTTCTAAATAGCCTATGTGACTATACATTTTTTGGGGGTTAAAATCAACAAATAAATTAACTAACTATGAGACTCCTTAATTAAACAAATCATTATCAGTTTGCACAACTCCTCACTACTGTCCTAATGAAAAAAAATACAGGTGCACAGACATACACACAAACACACACATATATTAGCCACATCCAAAGAAGCACAAACTCACACTCCAGTCCAACACTTTTAATAAATCCACTTTCATGCACAAATGGAAATTTTAGAAGTGATCAGCATTTTGCTGTCTGGCAGAAATAAATGTGGAGGACCATAAATAATCATGCAGCTCTATTTGAAAGGGTAATTGTTAAGTAATGGCATGCGTTGCGAGCACCACTTTGCTTCTTCCAAAAAGAAGAGGGCTGAAGATGGGGGGTTGTAATGTGTCACAGGGTACAAGGTAAACAGAGGTCAGACAGACAGATACAGTAGATTCACGGTTATATTAATAAAAACGTATGAGACTGCCGAGAAAAAGTATGAGAACATCAAACTAGTGACTGTCTCTGCCCCAACATAGTTATAAAGTCAGTTGGGAGGAGAGAATGAACAAGGGAGAGAAAAAGAAGGATAGCAGAATAGAAGACAATACTAATTGTGAGTAGGACAGAGGAGTGGAGATGAGCTACAAGGCAGAAATATTGGTCCTGTGCAACAATCAAACATAATTAATCCAGGAGTATCAATTGAAATTTTCATGCAGTCACAAAAGCTCTCAGAGAAAGATATTACTTGTTACAGTATAGGTGTCAACTTCATGTTTTTAGTGCAAACCCCATCCATAGCTATTTTCTTATTGGCTGCAGATTGCATTTAAGGCCCGGTCAAACTAGGACAAAGTGGCACAGAAAAAAGATCACTGAGTCTTTGCAAAATATAGGCTGTGCTAAAGTTTTGCATCTTCATTCAAATTTGCACATTCAAATTCAACAAAGTTAAATTCACACAAAAGATTTGGGTGGATTTATTTTTACCCACAAGCAAATCCACTATTTGCAATGATTCTGATATTGATTTTAAACTGATGGTGGTTTTACGAAATAAAGAAAAAGGTTGCAACTAGGAGCTCTGGCAGATGTAAGATTTACATTTACAAAACCTTTATAGATTATTATAGAGAACACAAAAAAAAAAATGTCACATTATCTTCTCTCAAATTACGGACACGCTAAGATGCCAAGATGACAAAAATACCGCTGTGTTGTGACTACTGCTAGCCATGGTAGCATTGTAGCTAAGGTTTAAGAGTGTGAAATGCTGAATGATTTAACGCAGACTGCTTGTTGAAGGCTATGTTTAATATTCTGAAGTCTAGTCTAGATCTTTTTATCAGCAGTTATGCAGCACCCTCTCTTTTTCGCTCAACCTACAAATTCTGCACATCCTTTCTTTATCTGTATTGCTGAAAATGATCTTCAAAACTGTAGCTTTGTGGTTTAAAGTAATATTTACAAACCTGTATTTGACTTGTGTCTTACTGTGATTTTCTTATACCTCTTCCCAGATGGCAGCAGAGAGAAGACGTAATGGGAGGGGTGATAAGGGTCCTTAAAAATCAAAGATGGCCATGCGGATGCAGTGCGTCTGGTTGATTTCCGGTAGATCTTGCTGACTGGTTTTACTATCCTGTTTAGCTGTTTTTTTGTTTTTGTAATAGGGCCTGCAGCTCCCAAACCAGGAAGCAATGCTCTAGGTCAGTATGCTTAAAATGGTGAACCTGTAAAAAGAGGTAAGATGAACTGTGAGGAGACATGCTTTTCTGAGTCTCTGGAGGGCTTGGAGCCGCGGCTGTTTTCTTTTGATGACTGATATAAGGAGTTTGGGGGGGGGGGGGGGGGTTAAAAATAATCATATTAATGTTTCAAAACCCTTCTCCAATTCTTTGGTGGAAAACAAAGAAAAAGATGAATGCACATGTGCATTGATTCCTCTGGTTGTTCCCACTTGATTCCAATGATTTACAACCCTCTCCCTCTCTCATACCCTCATCTTCTATTATTTCCCATCTTTTTGGTCATCTTCCTTATTTGTTTTATCCCAATCTGCCAACCTACTCTCTTTGTTCCCTTTCCTTTTTCTCTGGCATATGTCAGTCCTTGTGTGTGACTCATTCAGGTCCACATACTTCCTGCTGTCAGCAATTCTATGGGTAAGTAAAGAAACACGTAGATACCAAAGCGTATATTCCTGAGTAAGCACTGACATATGATGAGCTCTGACTCTAGCATATCCCATGAGCCTCCATGCATAATGCTTACACATACTGTTCTTTGCATCCACCCACAAACGATTATGCTAGCTGAAAACACAGCTTTTAGACCAATTTAAAATCCTGCATGTTGTAGCCCTACAGTAAATAAAGTATGATGCAAATGCTGGTATTCATAAGGCTAATATAAACATTTTGCATTGTTGTCATCTGAGATCTGGTGTATTTCAGAACTGTCAATTTAATATGTATTTGTGTCTGTTGCTTTGACAGTAGGTACCTTTCTATTATTTAGTGCCAATAAATCTTAAAATTAAAATTTAACTGAGAAGCCAGTTGTTTCTCCTTCTACACCATTACTGTATTTAAATACAATTTAAGTATTTGCTGTTTGAAACTTGACACTGACAAAGTTTACAATTTGAATTGTAATTCTCGAGCGCAGCTTACATTCACAACCTTGGGGAAATACTCCTTAAGATGTAGTTCTCCGACCAAATATTTGTCCCTAATCCCTACTTCCCATCAGTGTCACTCTTTCAATTATACAAGTTAACACACGATATTGGCTGATCAACGTGACACACAGACAATCCATGAAGTCAGCAGACTGAGTTGAAGTTGATCTAAAGAAATAAGTCAAAGAGAAGCAACCTTTGGTAGCATCATGTCCTTGAGCAGTTGGAAAAGGCAACATGTTTATCACATGACATGTATTTGACATTTCATGTAGTGTTTGCTACAGAGAGAGAGAGTAGTTTGCTTTGATGCTTCAGGGTAAACTTGCAATTGATTTATTGCTCAGCATGCTGCTTGTTGACATACAGACGTATGTGAGCATATCCATTTTATGCCACAATGACCAAACAGCAAATAACAAAGCTTTGTTTCCATGTCCAATAGGGTGTCCTTCAGCTGTTCCAACAGTTTTCCCAACCATTTAAGTGAGACAATTTCATTTGTTGAATTCTTGAAACTCAAATTCCTTTTAAATCAACATACTGTATACGTGTTAAAAGATATTACTATATATACTATATACTTGCTATACTTCTGATCCAATCAAATTGCTAAAAACAAAAACACCAATAAGCACCTATCTTACCTATTTAAGCTTGATGGTAGTATGCGTTATGGCTGAGAATTAGTGCCACCCTGATGAATGAAAAAAACGTTTGTCATAATAGCAACTAGGTTCAGAGTTCAAAACCCATAATGGTCCTTTGGGTTAATTAAATAACCCAAATGAATAATAACTGTATCATTCCCCCCCCCTTATGTTTGCATTGGGTTTCCTCCATGTGCTCTTGTTTATCTCAAAAATGTAAGGCATACACCTGCCATTGTCAGAAATTCTACTTCTACTCCAGCTTGTTCTAATTGAACTAAGCTAATATTAACTTATGCACTGTAATAACACTGAATTAACACATACATTGTATTCTTGTCACCTTTATTTTTTTAGGGAATACAGAATATCATGTCAATACAATTTTGTACAAAAGCAAGCAACACCACAAAATTAAATAAATATTTTGTACATGTGCATTTAGCACAGATGAAATTCACATGATGAGGTTATGTGTAAATGTCCTGTATATGTAATCCCTAAAAGGGCATCCGTATGTATGGCCTCATGTATGTGTAATGTGGATTTACGGACATATTAAAAGCATCACACATATCCCAACAACAGAATGAATGAGAAACACTAATACATTCCTTTATTTGCGGTGCTATAATGTGCTACTTCGTTAATAAAGACAGAAAAAACATTCTTCGGGCAATACAGCTCCGAGCTTCCTGAGCGATAGCTGTCAATCCACTTAAACTAAGGAGGTACAGTACCAGGGTTGGATCCCCTTGAAAGTGACCGATCATATGAGATTCCAGTGCCTTCTTAGTTTCAGCCCCCATTATATCCTTCTCCATATGATTTGTTTCACGCTTGCTGCTGCATGTACAATCTTTGATTGTTGACTTGGTGGGCAAAGAGTAATATCTACGTTAAATGTGAAATTATATAATTAGCTGGTAAGCATGTTTTATAGCGTTCGTAAAATATGACATAATCCCGACGCCATATGTGTGCCTGTGCTACAACACTATTGGTTAATGCATGTGTGTCTTCTGCCGGCATACATGTATATAAACGGTGGAGTTTGAAAGGTGTTTTAGGTGCTCTTTCTGAGTGATATTTGCAGGGCTCATACATACTGTCATATTCACACGGAGATATATTCACACTGAGTGAAAAATCAGATGCCCACACTCACCTGCACACAAACGTTTTGGAAAAACATTTGTCAATATTGTTTGTGGAATAAAGCTGATCCAGTTTGCAACACAATCACATACACTGATTCTTATACACTACACTGATATCCTGACATGTCTTTCAAAGCAGCTGGAGGTAAATCGCCAAAAAGGGATTATAGTCCATCAGTCACATGAGTTTAGTGCCCATGGCAACAGCTCTCTCATATGTAGTGGCCCACGGATAATTATTCAATAAATCTATATCTTTTGACTATTTTTACAGAAAGAATAAAAAAAATCTGCATCTTTCAAGATTCAATAATACAACTGGAGAAGGATAATGAGGAGATGTTCATTGTGATAAAACAGATACACAGTTACAGTCATTAAGCAACTACAATGGTCAATCATTGTTGCTGGATACATTGGTCACATAGTTCAAGCGCTCGGGTTTCGGTCAAATCAACAGTATGACGTCAATATCTACAACAGGATTAAGGGATGCTGGAGTAAAACCATGAAGACATGCCATACATCCACTGTGCTGTGAAATAACAGATATGACATATGTAGAGTAGCTGAAGTTTTTCACATCTCATCATGTATTGTCTTTTGTTTGTGAATATGTCTAGTTGCACAAAGGAAGCATCAAAGCAGAAACAGTATTGATGTAATGATGAATCTTTGTATTCATTTGTATGGGTACAGTGAACATTCACAATTCAACCCTTGAGCTAACACGGATTGCTTCAAATTATATGAGCATATCCGTATGTGTGTGCCCACACACTGATACATTGTATATCTCCTGTGATTCAACCAGAAACATGACTGAAAGTATATTGTGATCTCCTTTCTTGTACTGAAAAGTTTTACAGATGTACTGTAGAAACCAACAAGGTTTTGGGGAGAAAAAAAATTCTTTCCTCCTGTTTGTGTAACCATATGAAAAAACGACCATTAGATCAGCAATGTGTAACCGTTACTATATTCCCTTATCTTTGTTTACTCCACCCTGTGAGATTGAGCCATATCAATCACTCCCACACCCAACAATCCCGGCATCCTCCGCAAGATATCGACAAATGGATTGTGAGTCTTGTTATTATAGATGAACTTTGTTGATGATGTGCATTTCCAAACACACATCTAAATCTGGGACTCCGAAGCTGGATTTACCCCTAAATACTGATATTACATTGTTTGACCTCAATTTTGATGGTGGTTTGCCAGGTTGAGCTGATGATGTAAAATCCACATCTGTGTCACGATGGGTGTTAAATTCAGATTTGTCTGGTTCTTCATGACTACATCCAGCCTGGAGCTGTTATGGGCGTCCTACTCTGTTCACCACAGTGTCCAATTACTCCTACCAGTTCATGGTTTAGTATTTGTTTGTGTGCAGTGTGTTGAGAGGGGGTCTTGGCCTGTGTGCTTGTAAGCATGCATATGTTTGTTTGAACACACTTAGTTGCCAGTTTATAAGGTAGCTAAAACTAGTGCAGTCTGATCCAAATGCCCTGCTATTAATACTACTTTCAGAAAGATTATAATGTTCACTTTTTACATTTATAATGCTCAGGTTTAGGACTATTTTCGCTGTTTTATGCTGAGGTGTTCCTAATGTGAGATATACATAGGGTGGACATACATAAAAGATCAGTGGCAACGACTCGCCGAGACAGAGCAGAACACTGCATGAATGATAGGGGTGGGGGGGGGGGGGGAATCGATACAGCATTGTATTGCGATATTTTCAGTTGAAATACTGTATCAATACATAGACGCCAAGTATCAATCTTTTATTATATATGTGTTGGTCAGTTTGTCTGCTTGACAATCCCAATTTGCAGCAATAAAATAAAATTGATATGAACAAACAGAGAAATGTATCCTTTTAGATAAAACAGATGTTGACAAAGTTTCCTTTTGGGGACATCATTTGAAATTGGGAAAAATGAGAAGTTGGAAAAAAAAGTTATAAATTGCAATATATCGTGGAATATTGCAATATGTTAAAAATTGCAATAATATCATATCGTGGCATAAGTATTGTGATGATATCGTATCGGGAGGCGTCTGGTGATTCCCACCCATAATGAATGAGGGGGAGGATAGAGAGAAGGAAGTGAGACTGCAGATGGAGTGGGGATATGTGACAAAACTTCACCTGCTTCCAAGGTGCATGGAGAAGGCAAAGAGTCTTAAGATGTAGAAACTTTAACAATTGCAGTATAGACACACATTAAAATCATGAACCAGGGGTCAGTGAACAACCGAGTAAGATTAAGCCTAGAGCATCGAGAAGATAGTGAGATGCTTTCGAAAACGTACAAAAAGAAAGACCTTACTTGAGATTTTCAAACATATACTGCATCAGTTTTAGCTAGATGCACCCAATATACTGGCAACTGAATGTGCCCGTTTGTAATGTGCGTGTAGAGAAATGCGCTCTGCTTTCTCACAAAGGCCGTTACAGAGAATCAATGTACCACTGGGCCTAAAAACTGAGGATGCCTTCCTTGATTGCCAGAAGCAGGCCAGTCTGTACTGCAACGGATGAACACTGGATCTGTTGTGATAAGAGGCTGTGGAACTGTGAAGCTTTGTTGATGCAACATTGCCACTAGAACAGTGCAGCTTTCTTTTCATGCAATTATAATTTAAAAATACCTGATGAAGCTCATGATATTTCCACTGTTATCATACCGCTATTATAAGTAGCTAAGATGGGTCCAGTAGGTCAGGTATAGAACATTTAGAAGCATTAATTAATCAGGATAAAAAAGAGTTTGAACAAGTAAGTGAGAGAACATGTTTCTTTAGTACCCTCACAAACTTTAGATTAATTCTGTCACACCTTTGTTGTGAAAACACACACCACGCTCCACTCACAGGATTAATCTCCTGCAGAATGATTTCACACACTGATTGTTTGCTTTCACTCCCTCTTTCTTTTGCTTGCATCACTTCCTCACTCAATTTCTGTCACTCTGTCTCGCTCACTGAAACATCAACTGTTTTCTTCCATTGCCAACTGGACAAAGACAAATTCATACTACAACCTTCTACATTCCTCTCTTGCATGCGTATGCACGGACACACACAATTCATGGTTGTTGTCACTGTGCTCATGCATATTCATGTAAAGCCCTGAGGTAGATGATCACTGTTTATTGCCTTGCCAAATCTCTCTCTCTCTCTCTCTCTCTCTCTCTCTCTCTGTCTCACTCAAAAAGTACTGCAAACAGAGAAACACAAACACACACACAAGCAAACAAGTGCGGTGTTCGCTTTCTTGGGAAAACATTCTTTACAAAACATTCTGGATAGGAGAACACTGGGGAACATTTTTAAACCAATCACAACAGTCTTGGGGAGTGATAAGAGTCGTATGGAGCAACAGTACCTCTGCAAAATAGCTTCAGAGAACAAACTTTATTTGTGGTGCGACGTGTACATCTAAAACTTTTTAGTCGTGCAAAAGAAAATTTAGATTGGACGGATAGTCTAGCTAGCTGTCTTGATTGATCATGCAGAAATCTGAGGAGCGGTTATTCCTTGGAAATTGACGAGTTGAGAATAAGTCGTAGAACACAAAGCAGAAGGTGAGAGACATCCAGGTGAAAATAAAAGGAACATCTTGCAGAATCTGCACCGGAACGATCCGTATTAGTAGATAAAAGTAAATGAAATGTTGTTGATATCTATGGAAAACAAAAAAAGACTTTGGAAATTGCAAGTGTGTTGTTCAAAATGTGTGTTCTTTTGCGTTTTTTTTATTAAAAACAGTAACCCAGCAACTGAAAAAAATCACTTTTTGTATGTAGACCATAGCAGCATGATTCAGGCTGTTGATTTTTTTTAATGTGTCTAACAATAGCCCAATTTCTGAGTGACCTCAGTTGTCTCTCCCTCTTGTTTTTGACTGCTCACTGGGGGATAATCATGTAAATGACTCATACCTTTTTTTCTGGGTCACTTCTCTTGGGAGGGAATAGCAGGCACCACCTTTACAATATTACTCACCTCAACACAAGCTCAGGTATTAGCAAGGCTACCCCATTGTTCTTTTAGGTTGGTGTAAGTCTGAGCATTGTGCATTTATTCATGACTCCAGCTAGCACACAGTGAATGTGCAAAGCTGCTACATGCATTACCTGAATTTATGTAGGGAAAGTGTGTTGCATGCGGTGTCAGTTTCAGTGAGCGATTTTCTTTCTTTGTTTTTTAATATATGAACATTTTTCTTTTCCAAAAACTGCTTTGTCACAACATACCCTGAATGCAACTTGATTGCATGTGCAACAGACCATTGTGTTGCTAAATGAGTTGTGACCTGTCTCACAATCGCTTTCTTTATCTCTTACGGGTCCGCTCCATCCTGGACAGCCTGCTGTGAATCTTTATGCTTAGGTTGGCTGGTCTCCTATAAAGACTTCATTTTCAAAAAGTTTGTCATTGTGATAAATCAGTAATCACACGCATGCACGTACAGACAAATAGACAGAAAGATTGAATAAATAGGCACGGACATAGGGATGTAGTAGAAAGTAGTAAAAAACAGGATATATTTTTTTTTGATAGATATTCAATGGGCAAACGTGGATTTACTCTCCTTTGGCCTCCAATTCTCGTCCAATCTTCTACCATTACACATCCCTTATATTCTCATTCACTCTGTCTCTACCTATTATTCTCCCTATCTTATTTGTACACACTCTTCTTCAGCAGACTGATAGGCATTGACGTGGGCAACAGGGAACACAAGTTCAATTCCCATCAGCAGGAACCCGAATAATAATAATAATTAACAATTGTCTGCTAACTAAGAGATTCACTCAGCAAACTAAGGTTAATTCTAACTTGTTAGCATAGTGAAACGATACAAAGTAGGCATGCTTTCAGAGAATTCAATGGAATGTGCTTCTCTAACAAAAGCTAAGAAAAAAAGCTTTTTCTTGCAATGTTATTTTTGACTGCGGAACAATGTGGCCAGATCTGGGAGAGGAACCAACAACACAGCTTTTCAAAATAAGCCCAAAACAAGTCACTTAGTGCAAGACAAAATATAAATGACTCATGGAATTAAAAATGTCATTCAATACACACGTAAACACTTCAAGTTGTTTTGTTGTGGTGTAAGACAGCTTTAAATAATTAAAGAAACATCAGTAATGAAATTTACTGCTACATGAACCAGTCTGAGCTGATGACCTATTCAAACTATAGCCACCTTGGTGCCATTCATAGTGATGGAGAAATTGGTGATCTCCTCAGAGAACCTGCACTGGGACTTGGCCTGCATGACTCACCCTGTTCATGATTACATTTTTAAATAACTTTTTGTTTTATGACTTTGATTCTCATTTAATTTTACAAGCCAATTGCATCACAAACGCTACTACTTCCTTCTCTGAGTTTTAAACATAGACTGTATAAAACAAGGTTTTAAAGCGCTCCCAAGCGCTGCAATATTCTCCCTTCTCTTCATTGAAGTCTTTATGTTCACGGGCTTGTGGCGATGCGCAATGCTCTTTAGCTGCCAAAAAAAATCTATGTTTGGTACTGCCAATTTTTTTTGTTTTGTCAAGATTCATGTGTACAATAAACATTAAACGTCGTAAGAATAAAATTGTGGCAGAGAACCATGATATCAATTCTAAGCAAAAAAATCGTGCAGGCCTAACTTGGACATGCCTGCATGCATCAGTATGCCTTGTGTGTGCACATGTCAACACTAAACACTCAGACCAGCCCAGCCAAAGCTCCTTATGTTTGCTTGCTAAACTCAAGTGTTTCTATTTTTCTGACAATTTTGCAGAATAGGCAATGCACGTACAATCAGACACCACTGCAGGTCCTGTTGCCATCAAATCTGTATTGCATGTACATAAAAATGTCCTTGCACCACCAAAGAGGCATAAATGTGGGAGTGCCATTATTTGGGGGGGGGTCAGCACAGGTCTCAGAGATCTATAAACCAGAGGTGGCAAGTACCTTAGCATCACGTTCTGGGCCCCTGTGTCCATGACACCTTGGTAAATGAAAACACCAACGCCTTCAAAAAAAATGTACTTCATGAAAGTATCAATAAAAATGACTAAAGACTTCACAAATAGCAATACATTTGATTTAATCTATTGTGTGTAATGTATTGGATTGCATTATCATCCAGACCTAAGCCATTCAGCATCCAAGAGTATGTTATGTCAAACCTTCTACTAAAATTTTGTTCAGTCATGAATCAAAACACTTACCGCCAGCTTCATGTTACAATAATGATGTCTATAAGGGCATTTTCATGAAGGTTTGTGGAGTTAATTAAAATGAACATTGAAAACAAAGACAAAGGCTAGCTGAAGAGCAGTAATCAGTTAATTAAATACAAAGCATTTAATCAGTGTGTAATAAATTCTGTTTACCGATGTCAACACTAAACCTAGATAGTTATGTTCATTAGTGTGTTCTGTGCAATTGTGTCCAAATAGATTATGCTACCTCCTTCTGCTAATATAAGATGACACCCACACCCCAAGCCGCTCTTATTACTCTATGAGTCATATTTTCCTTTCTATTTTGCTCTCAGCAGTGTGTGTGTGTGTGTGTTGGGGGGGGGGGGGTAGGTATTAGAGTCACTTTTAGTACTAGGAAATATGCGCCTGTCTTCTTAGACAGTGTCTCAATTCTCTCCATATTCTTGATGAGACATGATCAGAAAGACTAAATAAGTAAATGTCAACAGGCCTGGCTGAGCTGAAGCTCCTGAGATTTTGAATACTTCCATTTGCTTTGCAAGTTTAAAAAGGCGTACAAAAAGTATATTTGGATTTGATTGACAGACAGTATAAAATGAAGTTAGAGAAATACAGACGAACCGTGATAATAGCGAGAAAATGTGGGCATGTGCTAGACTGGGTAAACCCCGCCCACTCTGCCGGTGAATTGGTTTCACCCTGCAGCTCGGTCTGGGAAACCTGCATGTTTAATTCTCCTAATTCTCTCACAATTTTGCGGGAACCAATCACAACCTGGCGTCTTTACCTGCCACGCTTTTGGCGGGTTTAACACATTGACGATAGAAAAGCGACTAAGAACTTCATTGTTTACATTCTACATAAGGACCACCAAACGCCACCAAAGCGAAGCAACCCGTAGATGCCGCTGTTGCTTCTACATCACTCGGATCGTTGGTCTGAATGATAAATCTCAGATCTATTGAGCTTGGCTTGGTCTGGTGACAGCCAGACTAGGCGTGTGAGAGGAATAATAAGAGTTTGACGTAAGAATAGAGACAGAAAACAAAAATGTACGGTACAAAGACTACAAAAGACAGCAAAGAAAAGGTCAAGGAAAGTGAATGTGAATGAGAAAAAGAGAATTAAAGGAGATATAATGAGTAGGGTAAACACAAGTGCAAAGTGAAAAGAATAAGTCAATTCCATTGATTTATAGACCACATTTAAAACCAACCTTGTCTGAACAAAGTGCTGTACAAAGTTATATTATGTTATAAAAACAAAGGAAGACAATAAAAATATAGACACAATAAACATCATAGAAACAACACACATCTATACAAATGCCCCTAAACTAAATCATACACCAAAGAATAAAAATGTGTTTTAAGACAAGACTTACACAGCCACAAACGAGAAGGCCTGATCACCCTTTGTTTTCAATAAGACAGACAACAAGGCACTGGAACTATTAATCCGACAGTATGATGTGGTACACTGAAACAAAGAGTAACGAGTGAGAGAAGTAGATTCCCATCACTTATGGATATGAGAATGCTGAAGGACATCGGAGATCAATGGTGTATTCTCTCAATGTGCTTGCCTAAGCAGAACAAATTAAAGTCTAAGTAGGATACATAAATTGGGCAGAGGAGAAGAGCAGTAATGGGTTAAGAAGGACCAAACAGTGGTTAGGGCATGGGGAGTTGTTTATGGCAAAAAAAAAAAAAGATTGACTCAATGGGAGCAATTATAACATCACTTCACAACACACTTCACAACTTCACTTTTGCAAAAGTGTTGTGTTGTGAAGTGATGTTCTCTGCTTTAATTCCTAAAATATGCATCCTTACTTTTCATCATCATCTGTTGGAAAAGGTTTGTGTTTTGTGTGCGTGTGTGAGACAAAGAGAAGACTGTAAATATGTTGACGAGGTAGGTGACATCGTGAAGAGAGAAGCTGCTCACCCGATCAGAGATTAGTTTGTGTTCTCATTTTCTCTCTCTCTCATCTGTTAGTGTATCTCTCTCTCTCATATGTTAGTTTCTCTTTCTCTCTCTCTCTCTCTCTCTCTCTCTCTCTCTCTCTCTCTCTCTCTCTCTCTCTCTCCCTCAGTAGTTTATTTACTAGTCTTGCATTGTGAGACCCACTGGGGTTAGTCTACACAACTTTCTGTGATGGGAGAAAAACGTGCTCTGATTTATTGGCATTTATTTAAACCAATCACAATCTGTCAATCCGCTTAGCCCCGGACACAAGACAACGGTTAATAACTTTACATTTGAAGCATTTTGAGACTCTCTTTGTCCATTGTTTATTTCTAAAGAAACAAAACAATGCACAAAAGGCTCTGTTACCTTGTCACTCACGTTATGGCTCCGTAGCAGACGTTTTTTCAAAAATAGGCTAACAATTGTGTAATAACCACGCAAATTCTCGTTGCATATTCGACAAATGACTGTATGGTCAAGAGAAGCTCGCGGACAGCTTGGACTTCCATTAGCTGTTTAGGTTAAATTACTAATGTTGTAGTTAGCAGTACTTGGCGTGTATCTGTTATCTCCTGAGATATTCCTACACTCTCCATCTCTGCTGATTGGAAATAATTGAGATTTATCTGGGTACAGCTACCCGAAGACTTACAACTTTCAGACAGATATCCCACATCACAACTATGTCGTCAAGCTCACTTGGAGGCTGCTTTTCTTTTTTTTTGTATGAAGTGTGACATATAGCCTGCTGACCGGAGGATGCAAGTTGATCTACAGCCCACTGGGGCTGCTGGCCCACGGCGGCTTAATGCATGGGCTACATATGCTGGAATTAAAATAAGTGAACTTTACGGTTATGGGGAAACAATGAACCTCCTGCGTAGCTTCTGTGCCAACACAACATTCTCCAACACTCAAAGTAAATCCACCGAGGATCTCGTTACAACCAAATCTTCATGGCTCGCAAGAATGGAAAAATAATCCCCTGTCTTTGGACTGTTGATCACAGTCATTTGAAGCCTGGATTTGTTTATCTGTAAACCCTGCTCACCCAGGAGACGGGGTGGTCTCACACCTCTCTATCGCAAGAATGTGAAACTGAGACCCCTATCTGTGCCTGATCACACCTTTTATGAACTGCTGGTTATTATACTCAGAGGACTCACACCCACCATTATTGCAGTATTGTACAGACCACCTAGACCATCAACTATGTTTATTCCTGAACTTTTGACTGTTCTCCTCATTTAATCCTGATGGGGGATCAGGGATACATGCATTCACAAAAGACTTTATGGATATGCTAGACTCCCTTGACACAATATGTTACATTTCCAAAACACAACAAAGGAAATATTTTAGATCTGGTCTGTTGCTCTGGTATCAAGGCTAGCAATATCAGTACTGCTGAAATACCCATCTCTGATCACTAAGTTGTACTGTTTGCCTTATGTCATGAAGTCGAAGATTCAGCGCGTGATGTCATATTGCAACATTAAAAAGGTGCCATTCATCCCTCCCCTGCTTCTAATACTTCACTGGAGGATTTAGTTGACCACTACAATGACTGTACAATGAGTGTCTATAGCACTTGACAGACTTTCTCCTATAGAGACGCAAACTGTTTAATTTGTGAATTTCGTTCCTTGGTTTAGACCTGAATTTCGGCATATGAAATCCTTGGCCGACACCTGAAGCGGCTGTCAAAAAAAAAGGCTAGTCTTACTGTGCATAAAGAGATGTACTCTGAACACCTGCATCAGTATAAAAATGCCATCTATGTTACAAAAACATTATACTATGCAAAGATAATCTGTGAGGGACATGGAAACACCAGGGCTCTCTTTTCCACAGTTAATGGTCTGCTTAAGCCACCTGATAACATCACCCATCAGGAATTCTCTGATGAACGCAGCTCAGTCTTCCTGAACCTTTTTAATATCGAAATTGAGGCACTCCACCAGCAATTAGAATGTTCAATTACTCAGCTGACACAACCATGCTCACGGAGCACTCAGGAATCACCCTACAACAGTGAACTCTGTGAATTCATTCTCCCTGCTGAAAGTACCATCTGTGGCCTCATCAAAAAGTGTAATTCCTCCACCTGTCAGCTGGACCCTCTTCCAACAAGCCTGGTTAAGAGCTGCCTGCCATCTATTGCTCCGATTATTACATCAATACTTAACATCTCTCTTCTCTCTGGCACTGTACCACCATTTTTTTAAACTGCGCTTGTCAGACCAACACTGAAAAAACCTGGATTGGATTCTGACAACCTCAACAACTACAGGCCTATTTCCAGCTTGCCTTTTCTCTACAAAGTTCTTGAGTAGATAGTGGAAACTCAACTCCAGGATCACATGAAGGACAATGATCTCTTCAAGCCATTCCAGTCTGGATTTCGTCCAACGCACAGTAGTGAAACGGCTTTGATTGAGATTACTAATAACCTTCTCTGTACAGCTGATGATGGACTTATTTCCATACTGATTCTCCTTGATCTCAGTGCAGCCTTTGATACCATCTCTCACCATCTTCTCCTGGATCGTTTAGCCAATAATGGGCTGCGGGGCAGTGTTCACCAGGGGATCACCTCCTGAGAATCCAAATCAGCTTTATTTGTCAGGTATGAGGACACATACAAGGAATTTTGCTTTAGATCGTACAGCTCACAATGCGCTTACTCATACAAAACAAACAATAAAACAACCAATATATGCACACAATAAACAGAAACAATATAGACAGGTTGAGGCAATAGTGCAATGAAAAGTATAAAGTATGCAGGAGTAAATTATAATTATGATAGTTATTATTATTTTAATTATGGAGCACAGTGCAAAGGGTGCTAGAATAAATAGTATTATGTTATTATATAAGTATTATATTACAATATTAACAGTATGAACAGCTCTGAAATAGAGAATTTGAATGATGAATAAATAATAAGTGGAACCAGTAAACAGACTGATTGGAGACAGAGTTGCTGGGTTATTGCACCGGAATTGAATCTGGCACTGTGAGTAAGAAGTCAGCTGTTCCTCAGAATGATGGCTTGTGGGAAGAAATGGTTCCTGAGTTGTAAAACTCCTAAAACAATGGATTGGCCAACCATTTTCTGTCTCAGATCAGCTGTGGGCGAGAACCGTGGATGAGGAAAAGGAGTCATCGGAGCAGTACTGCGGGCGGCGAGTTGACCTACCCCGCAGCAGTGAAAAATCCCAACACGGACTTGTAGTCATGATTTTACTGACTGGTGTAAATCCTTGTTTTTAAACAATAGTGTGGCTAAAACTAAAGAGATGTGCATTGAATTCAGACAAAGTTCCACTGTTACTTATCCAGTTGTAATGGACACCCAACCAGTTGAACTAGTACAACAGTACAAATATCTTGGGTCTGTGATTGACGGTAAACTGTGCTTTGAGCGCATGCACTTTATCCATACACTTCGCAGTTTTAATGTCACTTTGTAATAAACAGAAAAATTGTACACAAGGTATTGTGAAGCTAGTGCAGCAGAATTGCGGTTCACACCCTTAGATGACCAGCATCATTAGTATAAGGCCAGATCCTTGAAGAACATCCAGTACTGCAGTGATTTCTATGCTATAGCTACATCCATCAATACATCATTCTCCATTGTTTAAAACCTTACCATTTATTTCACAAACATGACCAGTTATAATAATCATGCATGTCTTTGTTAACTATGTGTCTGTTTATCGATTTGAAAAGGGTAACAGAAGTAAACAAGTATTGATAGTGTCTTACCGGCGTCTGCTTCTTTGTGTATAAAGGAAAGTCGTGAGTGCTTGGAATGTAAAAGCAATCACTGGCTATTATGACTAGTAAGTATAATATTGACAGGGAACCAAATGCTGGAACAAAGGTTCTTGACATATTCATTTAAGGTTCTGATCAGTACATCATATATAGTATGGCTTTGAAGGCCATGCGAGCCGGTCAGTTAAGCTTCACCTTGCCCTGTCAACATCCACGGTGCAAAGATTCCAGATATATCTCCGTTAACAAAATCTAGGATTTACATTCATGAAGTGAAACGATGTGTGATGCATGCCAAAAATGTTTTTTTTTTTTAAATTGGCATGAAAAGGAAAGCATGCTTCGGTCTATAAATTACAGGATGTCTGTCTGTGTGTCTATTATTCACATATTTCTCATACCGTTAGCCCGATGGATTTCAAGTGCCTGTAGCAAGACATCTTGCTACAGGCACTTGAAATCACAAGTAAGTGCAGTGCCAAGTGTGACGTTCTTTGTATTTGAAATGCAAAACCTATTATTAATTATATATTGGTAAAAAAGCACACATTGGATTTTGCCTCTCTAGCTGCACGCCACTCCCCTCTCACACTGCACATTGAGTGAGGACAGCGCAGGACCAGAGACAGAGAGGGTTGAAGAAAGCAGCGGAGCTTTGGCAGCTGCAACGTAAAATACACCTCAGCACCACATAAATGTAAAAAGGTGCACTACTTTTCTTTCCACAATTCATGAACATAAGGACATTTCAGAATCCCACACATGCAAAGCACAACAGGCTACAGACGACAAGTGGCAGCAGACAGAGAGTGATGCCACTTTATATCTAATAAAGTGAGGCGTCTCGGTGTGTGTGTGTGTGTGTGTGTGTGTGTGTGTGTGTGTGTTTGTGTGTTTGTCTGTCTGTCTGTCTGTCTGTCTGTCTGTCTTTGGGGGCAAGGTAACCTGCAAATCACACGCAGTTGCCACATGCACAACGCTTTAAGTTTTATAGCACGGGGTGGAGTGTTACCAGCTTTTAATCCATTACACTTTTTCCTGCTTCCAACGTTACATGATTGCTGGATATACCAAACTAACTTTTTTTCACGTTACTGGAGCATGCGGATAGCTGACACGAACATTGCAACTGTTGTTGTTCTTGTTGTTGTTGTGCTGTTGTGTTGAATAAGGTTGGGAAAAAAGGCGTTTTGTAACACTGGCTTTTCTATGTCTATAATTTCGTTAGGAGGAAACTCAATTTAATTCTATTGTGCCAAACCTAAATACTAAACAAATGCTAGATACTATATTGTATTAAGTTGCTGTGAGCTGTACATTCACCCCTTCGAAACAGAGGTTGAACATAACCTAATCTTGGAGCATATTCCTCCACAGCTATCTCGGAGCTGACCGGGCAAAGATACCAGTTTTCATCAGACTCACCCTGGGTCCAGTTAATTCTACTGCTAACTTATAACACTAATACCATTACTGTTGCCAAAATAACCCACGTATCAAATCCATACTTCAGTTAGCTGTCAAGCCACAAGTGTTAAATTGGTTAACCCTCATTCAGGACGAGACAACACCGCCGTCATTATAAACGCTGACTGTGGTGATATCAATATTGTTGACAAAAAGATACTACAATTATCTCTCTCTCACTCTCACTTTCACTCCCCCTCTCTCGCAATTGGCCACTGTACTAGTTAACCTAAACATGCATTTAGTGGCTCATTTTGCAAAAATGAAAGTTAGGGGCAGCCTAAAAGCAAATATAAAAAAGTGCTTAAATGTTTAAACATTTGTGTAAATGTTTAAATTCTAATCATGATAATTGTATATTGAGAAGAATATACAGTCCTTGATACAATTCAATTACAGCATGTCAAAGAAGTAATAATGTATAAGAAATGTATAAAGTATTTCCTCATACAGAATTAAAACCATAAAAGATCCTCAATATGTGTGCATTACCAATTGAATGTTAATGAGACAGGAATACAGTACTGCAGTGTGCATTAACTACATGCCAAATGCTGTGCAATTTGAAAATTTTCCATTTCCATAAGAGAAATCAGAAACAGACTCAATCCTCAGACAAGAAATTAGAAAGAAAAGGATTGTTTAAAATGATACACACAAAGTTAATAAGACCAACACAAAGTCAGAAATAGAGAGAGAGGCAAAGGGATCCAATGTCTTGGGATAATGTGAAGTTGTGACTCTGGGCAATGCCCAGACACTCACTGTGTGTGTGGGAGTGGTGAGTGTCATGTTGGTCCTAAGAGTGGGCCCTAGGTTGTTGGGGTCAGTACTCCAGTTCTCAGTATTGCTCTGTGCAATAACTTGCTATACACAGTAGTTGTTGTTACTCTTCTCTATGCATGCAGCACAGCAGATTGATTCTACCACATCACTGACCTTTGGTTGTGAAATGTTTGGAATTGATGTGTTGTCTCTTAGCCAAGCAATATGTTACAGTTATACAAACACCGTCTAGCCAGTCAATAACTTCCATAATGACATGACTTTTCAGCTACTGTTGATTGCATCATCCGCTCTTAATTAGAACCTACAGTGGGAGAACACATATTTGACACACTGCTGATTTTGCAGGTTTTCCTAGAAAATCACATTGTATGATTTTTAAATAATTAAGATTAATTTCATTTTTTATAATTAAAAAACAATAATTGCAGTTAATACAGGTAATTCATTTACCCTTTACATGTATTAACTGCATCTGTTTTAACTTGTTACCTGTATAAAAGACACCTGTCCACGCACTTAATCAGACTCCAACCTCTCCACAATGGCCAAGACCAGAGACCTGTGTAAGGACATCAGGGATGCAATTGTAGACCTGCACAAGGCTGGGATTGGCTACAGGACAATAGACAAGCAGCTTGGTGAGAAGGCAACAACTGTTGCCAAGATGACGGTCAATCTCCCTCTGTCTCGGGCTCCATGCAAGATCTCACCTTGTGGGGCATCAGTGATCATGAGGAAGGTGAGACATCGGCCCAGAACTACATGGCAGGACCTGGTCAATGACCTAAAGAGAGCTGGGAACACAGTCTCAAAGAAAACCATTAGTTACACACTATGCCGTCATGGAATAAAATCCGTCAGCGCACCACGCTAGGTCCCCCTGCTCAAGCCAGTGCATGTCCAGGCCTGTCTGAATTTTTCCAACGACCATCTGCATGATCTAGAGGAGGAATGGTCATCTGGTTGAATGAGACAAAAATAGAGCTTTTTGGTCTGAACTCCACTCATCATGTTTGGAGGAAGAAGAAGGATGAGTCCAATCCCAAGAACACCATCGCTACTGTGAAGCAACATCAAAACATCATTCTTTGGGAATGCTTTTCTGCAAAGGGGACAGGACGACTGCACCATAGTGAGGGGAGGATGGATGGGGCCATGTACGGCGAGATCTTGGCCAACAACCTCCTTCCCAGAGTAAGAGCTTTCAAGATGGGTCGTGACTGGGTCTTCCAGCATGACAATGACCCAAAACACAGCCTCCAGACTCCAGACTTGAACTCAATAGAAAATCTTTGGAGGGAGCTGAATGTCAGTATTGCCCAGCGACATTCCCAAAACCTGAAGGCTCTGGAGAAGGTCTGTATGGAGAAGTGGGCCGAAATCCCTGCTGCAGTGTTTGCAAACCTGCTCAAGAACTACAGGAAACATGATCTCTGTAATTGCAAACAAAGGTTTCTGTACCAAATATTAAGTTCTGCTTTTCTGATGTATCAATTACTTATGATTTAAAAATCAAACAATATGATTTTCTGGGAACCTGAAAAATCAGCAGTGTATCAAATACTATGTATCTTTTCCTATTTTCTTCTGTTTAAGTTTCATGCAGAAATTCTAATTTGCACCAGCTGTATGAAATCATTAATGCCCTTGAGAATATAATATAACACCCTGGCCAGTAAACAGACATTTACAGACAAAACTTGTTTGATATTTCTGACCTAAAACAACATTTATTAATGGTTGGCCTTATTGTAAAAATATACATTATTTCCAGTATATTTTTACAAATGTTCGTCAGAATAAGAATAGCACTAAAATGGTGGACACAACCATTCATTCTGTATTCTGACAAATCATTTTATGCCTTGTCATATATGCATTATGACAAGTTAATTTTGTGATTACAGTGCAATTTTTTCCCACTGCTTTGCTACGAATTGTGTAATACCTACACACACACACACGCACACACACAAACACACACACATATGCATAGCTGGCTTGTGATTCACAAGTCAAATCTGCTGTATAAAAGCCTCACAAACACAGGCTTTTCCAGACCGTACACACACTGACGTACACTTGCCCGTATACGTCACTCGAAGAACTTAATCTCTTCAGTGCATAAAAGCAGACTGTAATGTGATATGCAACAACAGAGTGACATCACTAGAAAGATCCAAACAGGTGACCTTTTGTGATTATTTTGCAGGCATATGATTGTCCTGTAACCCTAAGGTACACTCTGTGATTCAAATAAATAAACTCAACTGTGGACATTTAAAATGTGACTATTACTCTCAGATTGAAATATTTGGCTTTCATCAAGCAATTTGACTGAGTCAAAAATTAGGTGCATGTACATTGACAGTCAAAAATAGAATTTGGCCTTTTAGACATTAACAGTTTGACTTTGGTCTATGTTCCAAAGTATGTATCTAATATCACATTATAGTCCTACCAACTCATTTCCACATCTCCACACACAGATGACTTGTGTTTTTTTAGGTACACCTAGCTGAAACTGATGCGGTGTAACACAAGAGTCCTTTAATTAAATCCTTCATGCAGGTCATAATGTTCAGTTATTTCCTTTAAGAGGACGAACCCCCCTGACCAAATCAGACCTACTTTACAAAGAAACTAGTTTTTTTTTCAATTATTTCCCAGTTATTTTTGGTATAATTTGCTGAATGAAAAACATAAAATGAATGATGATGTGCAGTTTTTTCCAATATTTTACTATCCAAATTCTCTTTGTTAGTTTCTCCACAACATGGATTCTGTCGTCAGTTAACCTTTACGCCCAAATTACACAGGATGCGGAACGGCTGTGGATCCGCTCCGGAAAGGTGGCGGAGTCATCAGGTTTCAGTTAAATTCATTGTGTGTATTTTCACAGACTGCGGAACGGCTGCGTTCGTCTCCGTCCCAGCTCCGGCGTTCCGCAGCCCTCCGGAGCAGATTTGCAGAGCTTCTATTTTTGAGGGCGCCAGAGAGCTTTGCAGCAGTTGAGGACACGGCAGATAGTGCGGGACAGGAAGTCGAGCACAGAAAAAAATATAAACTTTTGGTTAATTTTCAAAATAAAATAGACCATGTTCACACCAGATCATATTTCCCTGCACTACACCTTGAAAACACAGCACAGAGTTTTCCTCTATACTCCTATGGGTGGAAAAAAACTGTTGTTGTTTTTGTGGTTCTATTCTACATGAATTTGCAAGATCTCGTGGATCCTCAAGACTTCAGCTGTCAGTCATGGGCGCAGCCGTTTCAAAACAAATCCAGACCTGGTTGGTGTTGACGGACAGCGGAGCAAGGAGCCGTCACGAAGCGGAACCGATCTGCAGCCGTTACGCATCTGGTGGAATTTGGGGGTAAGTCCTTCACTAATGTAGTTAATGTGATAGTTATAGATAAGTAACACTGGGTATAGGATGATACAAGAGACAGTTAAATGAAGGATAACATGAGTGCCCATTTTGTAGTCTTTGCCCCTCACTACTTTATTTATTTATCCATTCATTCAATCAGTGTCAATGTCATAATTGCATGTCACATTATTGAGATAATTACCATTTCAATGCTACTTCCGGAGACCATTGAGACTAAAACTTCTCAAACTAACTAGTTTTTGTATTACCATTTGTTTATTGCTGCTGGGAGGCACTACACCAGTGTTTATGGCTCCCTCTTTCAGCATACACTCTTTCTCTATGGTTGAACATTCAAAAACTGGACAAAGCCCAGAACTACTCTTGCCATATAGTGGTTAGACAGTTGAGCCAGTTCTTCCAGTATCTGGGTTCATTCCCTCAGTCAGTAAAACAGTATAAAACAATTCCATTGCCTTATACCCAAAAATAAAAAAAGACATTAAGTGTAGCTACATATAAACCAACAATTTTGCCAAGAGGATTATAATAGCTGGTATAGGGCGTTTTCACACCTATTGTTTGTTTGCTCTGGTCCAGATTAGTTGATAAATTTGTAAACTTGGAGTGATTCCCATTGGTTTTGTTTCACACTTACTGAAATGTGTTATCACAAACCACGGTTTATTGATCAGATGTGTCTGGGGCGGGAGCAGGAAAGTAAATACAGGAAGACGGTCATGAGTTCTGTGTGCACATTTCTTGCATCTCCATGGTCAATCCAGCTCATTTAATTCAAATAATCAGACGTTGTTTTGGGGCCAACGTTAGCACATCTGCTCTGGTCAGTAAGACTTCACTCTGCCGGTGACTCCAACTTTAGCTGTGGCTGGTTTGACCACGGAACTGAGAGTGACAAGCTTGACAGCCGTCAATTTCTGTGAGAGAAACATTGCATGCTGCTACAGTTTGCCTGATCTGCCTTATTCTCAGATTGCAGTAAGTCTGACTATGGGAAACATATGACAAACGAAGTTTCCAGAGTTTGATTGAACAGAGACCACCTCATCATGAGGTCTCAGTATACTTGTTTTGTCCAGTAGTTTTGTTGCACATCCAAGTTAGATTGCTGCATTTACACATGACCAAACACACTGCACCATGGGGGAAAACTAACTCTAGTGCCATTCAACCAAACTAAATGAGGCAGGTGTGAAAGCACCCTAGGAATAAATAACTTGTAAACTCAACTCAAAGTTGTTTTTCACTATATATGTTCTATTAAATAGTGACAAATGTACAACTCATCACTCAGAGTAAAAGTGATGGTCACAGTGCACATTCTGCCAAATATGGGTATTACTGAGCAGAGTGGAGGTCCTGGCCAGATGCTTTTGCAGTGCCATCAACTTACTGTGTGCCACAGTATTGCATATCTAATATTTCACCCCTGTGGGCCTACAATTACATGTATAGCATTACACCCACAACTTAGAGGGTACAATAACTGCTTTAGCAGCTGGACTGCACACACACTTTAGACGCAAGCCTTTACTTTACTACTTTATTATTATTTATTTTTTGACAAATAGTGCATGAAACATATCATTACTTTAATAATGGAGGTTAGGGTTTATGTGTCCAGTGACCAAGCAGAGTATTAGGGTGATGCATGCAGCCCGTTGCACGGTGAACTACACATGTGGGATAATAGGATATGTATCATCTTTTTGATAGCAAACTCTCAAGCTATTATTATAAAAGTGATGGTTATCTTTGCACTATTTGGTCACAACAACCATGGCGGTGTGTTTCAGACACATTTAAAAAGTGTTTCAACAGTAATTTGTTATGAATGGTACATCAGACATTTATTTGGATAATATTGTTGTCACAGCTTACACCTCTGTCAGTGTAGCCTCTCTATAACAGCCAAACTGACCAAAACCCAGAGCTAATCTTGTCAGTGAGATGACCTAGTTCCTTTTGACATCAAAATGGCTTTTGTAGCTCTGATTCATCTGGATTTAGGCCAGCACCCAAGTACTTGCAAACTACAGCTTAATAAACAATATCTCTTCTAATGTGAGAACCACATTAGAAGAACCAGAATGATCATACATGTATGCATTTTTACTTGACACACAGTGGAGAGAAACAGAAATAAATATAAAATAAAATATAGCTGAGCCTCATCATTGTCTTTTCACAACTGTTACAGAACACATCGCTAGAGTATCTAACCTGTCCCCTTTTGGATATAGGACAGACAGCTTGGCCATTGAGACCAGATGACTGTAACTGAATGATTAAAACTTTAAAGTTAGACTGCTAATGAAAATGAATAAAAGAAGAAAGATAAAACAAGATAAATTTGAGGTTGTAGATCTTGTGAAAACTAATGACAGCTCCCATGAGGCTCCAACAAGTTTTTGCCCTGTTCCCACATGTTCTCCCCTGATTGTCTCATTTCCCTCTGCTTTCTTCTCATAGCCAAAAGCTGACTTTGAAATCAACATTGATGATGATGGCATTCACACTTATTAGTCTCTACCTCAGTTGCTGTGTGTGTGCATGTGTGTATTTTTTTCTGAGTTTTCCCCATTAGACCTCTCTCCATGATCCTCTTTCTCCTTTTGCCATAGTAATTTACCCCAAAGACTCGGTGAGGCAGCTACGAATGCTGTCTGTCTGTCTGTAAGAATACATAAATAAGAGTCGGGGAGCACGGAGTGGGTGAGACTGCCGGTCAGAAAAGCGTGACTCGCTCTAAAATGTTTTGAGCAGCCACTTTGCTGTTTTCTAAACAAAATATATGTTTAAATTAGCTGTATGTGCGCATACGTATTTTTTAACGATCAATTTGTTTCTGGTTGTTACCGTGTTGAATTGTAGTGTTATGGCTTCATTCATGCTGCCTTACTGTTCTGGAACCAAAAACAGAGTTTCCCATCTCTGGGTAAATCAACTCAGAGTTTAGGATTAGACTCAGAGTTTATTAAACCTCCTTCCTAAAACGGGTCCCTGATATAATGATACAAGTGAACAGGATAATTATGATATATTGCAGATACTTAACAAATTCTGTACATGTCCCTGAAAGGGTACGTTAAAACATTTATATAAAAAAGAAGGAAAAAAAAGATTTAAATAGTAAAAATGAATAATATATGCAAATAATATATACAATTCTCTCCTTATTAATCTGATATTGGGACAGAAGAAGACATATATAGCTGCTAGCCATGACGTGTTCTTATCTTACCCTAATTAAAAAGCAAGCATTTTGTCCTCAGTGTAACTAGTAAAGCCCGTAATATGTTTTTCACATTTATGAAAATATTAGGTTCTTAAAGTGATGGTTTGGAGTAATTCCAAGCCAAACAACGCCCTAGAAGCTTTTTTTCCCATGGTCTAACATTGGGCTAGGGCTAGTTAGTGCTATCAGCCGAATGGCTTAGTGTAGGTGCTAATGGAACCAACTGTATTTCTCGTAAAGTATCCGACTAATAATGCCCGGAATGGTACCAAACTTCTACAGTAGTACAAATTTGATCTGTACTCATAAAACAAGGCATTGGAAAGTGTACACCAGGAGTGTATTTAAATAGCACTTGCCCGATTGCTAAAACTCTCTGCTGCTAGTGCTGGACATAAGAAGTGTGATTTGGTTTTGATGTCCTGGTGGCAGTATGTACAGACACATTCCTCTCTTGATCTCCACAATTTTAAATGTCAACCTCTTTCAATTTCCAGCTCATGGTCACTGACTCTGTATTTCTTTTTTTTCAACTGTTTAGCTGCGTGGGCCTCCAAGCCAGCTGTTCCAGGGGGTGAATGTCTGAACACTGCTAGTTGCTCAGGAGAGCTTTGTATTCAATGGGATTTGTATTCGCTTGATATAAATGCTGCCAACAATTAATTGACCTTTTTTGGATTCAAATTTCAAGAGGGAATATATACAGAGTTCTGCTCTGCACGGATTGTTTAGGGTAGTTGGGCAAACTTTTAGAACAATTGTACAGAATTCCAATAGTAATTTTTCAGTGGTAGTGTAATCCCCGTTTTCAAATTCGGTTTTTGAAATAGGGCCCCGCTTCCATAAAGCATTATTGGTGTTCAGAAAATTACATAGTGTGTTTATGGCCAGGTTGAAACTCTCTGATGCACTCATTTCTACCCCTAAATAATTATATGAACCCTTTTGTTCAAGGCTGGTGTTGCCCAGAGTGAAGTTGTAACTGTGGAGTTCATTGATATACATGTTAAAAAGTGTTGGACTCAAAATGCATCCCTATCTCATTCCACGCCCTTGTTTAAAGAATTCTGTTCTTTTGCAGCGAATTGGTACTGCACATTTATTTTCCATGTACATTGATTTATTAGTGTCATAGAACTTTACCCCTTATACCACTTTCAAAAGTTTTATTAAAAAAGCCTGTCATGCCAAATTGAGTTAAATGCATTTTTAAAGTCTATAAAACATGCAAATATTTTGACATTTTTAATTTTGGTGTAGTTTTTAATAAGGGTGTGCAGATTGTTAATGTGTTCTCCTGTACGATATTTCTGTTTTAAGCCAATTCGATTTTTACTTAAGACGTTGTGCTTGGTAAGGAAGGACTGTATTTGGGAATTAATAATACTGTAGAAGACGTTCCCCAGACTACTGTCCAAACCAATTCCTCTGTAGTTGTTAGGGTCTAGAGCCTGACCGATATATCAGCGGGCAGATATTATCGGCCAATATTAGGCATTTCTCGATCTATTGGTATAGGCATTTATAATGGCCGATCATTCATCGTAATTATTTATAATGACAAATAAAGGATTTTGATCCATATTATGAGCGTTGCCATTGCATAGTTTGTCAACCTGAGGGCGCTCTATGTGTTTTTGTTCAAGGGAATTTGAGTTTCATATGTTAAGTTTGAATTTTTATAAATTTTATTTATCAATACTTTAAAATATTTTGATGTTTCTCTGTTCTGTTCTGACACTAAAACCATTTATTATCATATTATTTTAGTAAGAACTCATAAATAACTACAATAAATAATTTTAGGGAAATCTGTTTATGTGTTGTAAGCCGTTCCTGATTTTTTTTTTTTTTATGTATAAATATATATATATATATACACACATATATATCGATGTATCTGCATTTCGGATTTTTAAATAACCAAATATTCGTATTGGTCTTACAAATCTTTTATCAGTCGGCCTCTATTTGGTCCAATCTGTCACTATTTTTGAAAACAGGGGTGATGAGTCCATAATTCCAGATCTCAGGGAAATAACCACACTCCAAAACAATGCTGATCAGCTTGTGGAGGGCAGCATGCGGTGTAGTCTCTCGCTCGCTCTCTCCCTCTCCCTCTGAGAATTAGGTCTCTCACAAGACGTGTTGTGGGTAATTTTGCTCCGACAGTTTGGGGCTATAGCAAGCAGAGTGAGATGGTGGATGGGATGGTAGGCGTGGAGAATGTATGTGTGTGTGATAAAGAAAGAGTGATAAAGAGGAAGAGAGAGAGAGCGTGCCACACAACTCAGGTTGCCAGGCGAGGACACCATCCGGCAACTGGCTCAAAACCTCCTCCAGCATGACTGCTTGAAGATCAACAAAACAATGCGTGAATGGAGAGTGCATTCACAGACACACATGCACGCATTCACACACTCAAGTGCAATGATCAGTGGTAATTGTCTCATGGGGTCAATTATCTGATTGGGGTCAGTGAAGGATTGTGCAAGTTATTGGTGTGAAGTGAGTCCAACTTTTATGTAGGAGACCAGTGTGCCTCCTGTCACTGATCCACAATTAACCTTTTTATTAACCATCCTCACAGTCTTTCCTCAACCAAGTGTTTTTGCATCCGCCTAACCATTAGGGGGATGCAAAAACACTTGGTTGAGGAAAAACTGTGGGCAGATTGTGGTTATGGCTGATACACTATAGTATGGTTAGGGCTTAACCATACCATAGTTTATCAGCCATAACCATAATCTCTCTCTTAACGTTGGCATTGGACATAAAACATAAATTGTAATTCAGGGTTTTGCAAAATTGTTCCAGTTTGGCAATAGGGTGAACTAGGGACTTGTTTTTTCCACTGCATTCTCAAAAGTGAAAACTCTTTGTAAATGGTTAATTGAATCCTCAATTAATCAAGCAATTTATTCAATTTAACTTTTTTCAATATTTGTTACATATTTCACTATACTATATCCCTTTATCACTCACACTTCTTCTTCTTGTCATTATTATTATTATTATTATTATTATTATTATTATTATTATTATTATTATTATCATCATCATCATCAGGTTCTCATTAATTAACAATAGACAAAGCACAGCCTAGGCAGGGATTTGGGTATACAGTGAATCAACCCACAATATATACTGGTACTTCCTATGCATTTTTCCAAAAAGTAAAAGAAAGGTTTGTCAACAACTCTCAACGCAGGTAGATTATTTTTTTTTTTTTTTTTTTTCCAAAACAAGCTTATTTGGTATATATCAATTTTTAACTTAAAACAAATGACTGACTAATATACTGTTATATTATCTGTGCTTACATAGAATATATTTGAATGGCTTGATGCTCTTTGAATATGTTGTTGCATTTTAAAATGTTTCGGTGCAAAGGAGGGACCTATCTGCGATTGCTCTACTTGGTTCTAACCAAAGCATAGCGCTTTGGAATCTCCATTGTGCACCATTCCTGGCTGTGCGCATCTCTCTATAGACCTAACGCCCATATACTGTAAACTTGATCTGGAATCTAATATTTCCCCAAAACATAGTTTAGTTCTGCTCGTATAACATGAGGCCGAATATTTCACAATTCAGTTTAATTGTTTTAAGTTTGACAAATACAGATCAACAACACTGCCCGACATCCATCCATGCATTCATCTTCTGCAGCTTATCCGGTATCAAATTGCGGGGGCAGTAGCTCCAGCAGGGAACCCTAAACTTCTAGGGTTCTAACTAAAGCTCCAACTGGGGAATTCCGAGGCCTTCCCAGGCCAGGTTGGAGATATCTCTCCACCTAGTCCTGGGTCTTCCCCGAGGCCTCCTGCCAGCTGGATGTGCCTGGAACACCTCCCTAGGGAGACACCCAGGAGGCATCCTTACCAGATGCCAGAACCACCTCAACTGGCTCCTTTCGACGCGAAGGAGCAGGAGCTCTACTTTGAGCTCCTCTCGGATGACTGAGCTTCTCACCCTATCTCTAAGGGAGACGCCCGCCACCCTCCTGAGATAACCCACTTTGGCCGCTTATACCCTGGATCTTTTTCTTTTGGCCATAACCCAGCCTTCATGACCATAGGTGGGGGTAGGAACAAACACTGACCGGTAGATCGAGAGCTTTGCCTTCTGGCTTAGCTCTCTTTTCATCGTGCGATAAACTGAATGTAATACCGCACCCGCTGCTCCGATTCGCCGACAACTCTCCTGCTTCTTTGTCCCCTCACTCGGGAACAAGACCCCAAGGTATTTAAACTCCTTCACTTGGGTTAAGAACTCATTCCCTACCTGAAAAAGTGCAATGGCTGCGGATCCCCTCTGCTATGGCGGCAGAGTCATTAGGTTTCCATTAAAGTTGATGTATGTATTTCCACTGACTATTGAACGGCTGGGTCCGGACTTCGTCCCAGCTCTGGCAATCCACAGCCCTCCGGAGCAAATACGCAGAACTCAGCACGTGGCAGATAGTGTGGGACAGGAAGTCGAGCACAGAAACAAAATAAAACATCCGGTTAATTTTTTAAATAAAATAGGCCGTGCTCACGGCGTATCATATTTCCCTGCACTACACCTTGAAAACACAGCAAAAAGTCAGTCATGGCCGCAGCCGTTCTGCAACAAATCCAGACCTGGTGGGTGTTGACGGGCGGTGGAGCACGGAGCCGTCACGCAAAGGAACCAATCTGCAGCCGTTACGCATCTGCTGACATTTGGGGGTAAAGTACCTAAACAACAACTTTTGCAACATGGTCCTTTACTGGAAATGATTTTCACACTTTCAGATCACTTGGAGCTAGCTAGCCTAGAATACTGACAAGCTGCATCCGATGCCGAACTTCACGTAGATTTTTAATAACTCTTGACAAAACTAAAATATATTGAAAGTATTCTGAAGAAAAGTTTTGGGTGGGCCTGTTGAAAAGTGGGTGGTCCTAGGCCCGTCAGGCCCCCCCCCATAATTCTGTGCCTGATTCACACTTGTTGTAATACAAATCTCAACCACGAAAAAAGGTGTTAACACTACAGAACCGCAGTGATCTGCTTTTTAATATCCTGATATAACTTGCCCTACTAACTGTGTGTGTGTGTGTGTGTGTGTGTCTGTGTTGCAGACAGATACAATGTAGTGACAGGCGCAGATGGGACACAGTGTTGCCCATTAAAGCACTGTATTTAATAATCTTATTATGCAAGTTAACAAGAAACATCGCACTAGCATAGCTGCTCTTCTCTTAGTGTCTTGTTGTGCACTGTAACTATTTCAGAAATTTCAGTAACAGTGACAATTATTTTCCTGGGTTTCATGACAAGAAGCTCCATAATGGTAGCTGTGGTCAATACAGAGACACTGTGAGGCTGTCATTACAGTGCAATGTTCTCATCAGCGGATGGTGTGTTCTCTCAATGTGTGTGAGAGAGAGCGTGCACGTTTTTAAATTTGGATGCTCTTCTGTCCTTAACTTCATTTCCACTGTTGGGGCAATCACTCAGATGTGACCTCATTAAAGTGCTTTTCAGTAGCCACAGACACAGACAATCTTGCATGTACAGAGTTTAGAAACTCAAAAAACAATATTTACAAAAAAAAAAGACCCCAGTGTGACATATACCTCATTTCTGTGGCCCAGTATATTTGCAGTGACTAATCCTGTGAGAATTGGATTCTACAATTGAAACATAAAATACTGGGTTTGATGTTAAAAGGAGAAAATGAGGATTAGCCTAATTTGCACTAAGAATTTTTCCTAGAACATTGTTCAAATTGAATATAAACATATATTGATCTTTTCAAAGAATGTTTTAAGTCCTGTTTTCCGAGTCAAAGTTTTCCCCAGCCTCTGCTTCTTAAATCTTAGACCAGACTACAATCTCATTCTGGAAATATGGAAATTCCAAGGCCAGGCCCTGAACTACAAAGAAAACTTTTAAAGTGAACACAGCTGCAGATTCCTTATTTTCACACAATGCCCTTTATAACTTTATCTTGTGGCTGTCAGTCAGCACCCCATACACATTCCTCTTAATAAGACTAGAATGCAGAAACAATTGGATATATACATAAAGATTTTTTTTTTTTTTAAAGATCACTTTTCTCAAAGGTTACTTTTCTTTGCAATGTTTCTGCTTTGTTGTTTTCTTCTATTTTGCTCTTCAAGCATTGATAAACAAGTACATGATAATTTGATTAATATATTTGTAGCAGGTTCTAAAATCATTCTCTGGCTTTTTTCCTAACATCTCTTGATCTCAAACATCAACAATGCATGCAGCATTTGTCAGAGTACAGACTGAGCTACAGTGTTATTAATTAAAAAGCATGACAGTCATATTGTGTTCCTTGCTCAAGGGTGAGTGGACAGGTCCACTACAAGAGATGAGCTGCACAGCTAGATGTCTAACTAATAAAGTTATTTCTGGTTGGTTCTTATCCTCCAGTGACTTAATATGCTTACAGAGTACAAAAAAGCATTCAACCAAGCATAGTACAAGATATTATTGATTCACAAACAGTGAAACAATTGTCCATCCCTGTCACACTATTCTCTTCTCAAAAGCGTATACTATATGATTGATTCAGTCTTTGTTTAACGTAAGAAAACTAAATCACATCCGTACGGCCATGTAAAGGAAGTCAGATGGACTGACAGACAGACAGACAGACAGAGAAAGAGAGAGAAAGACAGAGAGAAAGAGACAGAGAGACAGACACGAAAGCAGGCAGCCAGTCAGCCAAACAAGCAAGCCATCAAGTGGAAAGACTGGCAGGCAGGTGGTCCGGTTGGCAGGTGGCCAGGCGGGGATGTAAGTGGACAGCAAGAAAGGCGGACCAGCATTCAGACGTATTGACTCCCAAGCAGTCAGGCAGAGTGACAGGAGGGGAGACACATAGACAGAGCGATAGATAGGGAATTATTTGACTGTGTCTCCCTTCATCCCTTTGTGGTCCACAAAAGACTTAGGATGTGACATGAGGTATGTCACTGAAACCCCTAATAACAAGAAGAAAATTCCCAATGAAAAGTTTCGAAAGGTGACAGCTAAAAAAAAAGGCTTCTCATTTTTTAATGAAGTCCAAACTTTAGTTATGGCAGTACTGTTAGGACATTAATGATTTAAAGGATGTTCATCTTAGTCAGAAGAATACATGTTGTGGCTACTAGCTTATATGTTACCTTATTAATGAACCATGCCAATCTTTACCTGAAGCCCCATCCAAAACGGTTTGTCCCAATCTTGTAAACAGAGTTTTTGAATGATCACCACATACTGTAAGCTTTAGGGGAATGAATGACATCCCTCTGCTGCATGTGTTGCGTGGATCCATCCCCTGTCTCTTTTCATTTCTGGGTGTGGCTGTGGCTGAGCAGTGCTGACAGCCATTTCCTTCTCCATTGGTCACAGTGCTGCTTGCTGTCTGTGATGATAGAGTTGTCACTGATGTCCCTTCATCATGCAGTGATGACCTTAAACAGGCAGTGAGGACCAAGTTGACTGTAATGGCCTTTACGATGTCCAGACACATCAGTCAAACATTTTGACTGTGCTTTTCTTTGTACTTTTACTTTGCTTTTTGTTATCAACATTAAAAATGCCTTCCTAAATGACAAACATGCCAAGTTCCAAAAAAGATTAATGCAATATTTTTCTGAATTGCCATCACATCGACAACTGTTGGTCAGAGATATAAGGCTAAGCACCTCTTCCCTCAGCGGTTTTATGGCAGTGTAACAACAGTTTTAGGGAGGGAAGAGACATTATTTCCCCCCCTGTCATAAGTACTGTAGGAACTTTTGTCGATCAATGCTGTTGTTTTCCTGGTTAAGAAAGTCTTTCTCTTTAACTACATCAATTGTTAAATCATGTTGGTGCTGCAAAGTTCTTTAACACTTAGCTATGTAAAAAAAAAAAAAACTCATGACTTGAAAATGTAATTTTATAGGCCTACCAAAACTTTTTTCTGTCACTCACTCTGAATATTTTTATTTTAGAGCAAGGGCTTTTGTTTTTGGCATGACACTTGTCAAACCCAAACAGATCAATGTCCATTTTTGCTGCTGTAAGTGGTGATCTCATTAGCCCTGATCTGTAATCGTACGGTTACTACGGCTTCATTGTGACAAACTCTGTCCAATCCATGTGATGTGAGCTGAATGAGGGGGTTGTAGTGGCATCAGCTCAGTATTTTCTGACATCAGCTGACAAGATGAAGGAGTGAATGATGGCTTTTCATAAAGAAGAATGACAGTTTTACAGACCACCAGCTGCTCCCAAACACTCTTATCTAACCTCCCATTCACTGTTTGTGTATGTGGGCGTGTGGACGGTATCCCTGTGTGTATTGGTGTGCATGGGCTTGTGTTGTGTGTATTTGCCTTATTTGTAAAAAGACAGCTTCAAATAAACTGACAAACCAATACATATATATAAAAAGTAATAGAAAGGTGTTCATTTAGGATAACAGCAACAGTTTAGATTCATTCATTTCTTAAATAAGATGATGAGAATCTCCTATGACATTTTCTATTAATTTGCCTCTCTTTAATCCACTGTAACATGTAAAGTGGTAAACCTCAACAGGAAGTACAGATGGGAGTAAGGGGTATTCTTCTAATCAACAGGCTCATTTTAGAAATAAAGGTTAGTGAATTATGTGTGTGGGGTTATAGGGGACCACCAGTGGCCTTCAGCAGCCTTATATCATCAGTCTGTTAACATCAGACTGTTAACATCGACTTGCTGACTCAGCTGCTATTAATCACTACTGTCATGTTAACCATACCACTGTCATTTCACCTTGCAGTTTTTTGTCCTTAATATGTCCTTGTATAGTTTTTTTTTTAATTCCATTATATTCTAATATATATTAGACCGCAGTTTTTAAAAACAAATTAGGTATATTTTCTACTTTAATGTGCTTGAGTTCAAATACAAACACCGCCTATCGTATTACCACAACCTAATATCCCAGCTTTATGGAAATTACCATCATTATTAAAATTATTCAGTTTTTTTGTTCTAAGCAGAGACAGAGTAGGGAGATTTCAACTTTCCACTGCAATCACCCCCCTCCTTGCAGTGCAGCAGGAACTGGGAATCGTGATGGTGTCTCAGTCGTGCTTGTGAGCTCTGGCTTGCTGCTCACAACACGGGCTTGTGTTGCCCGCTGGAGGCAAGGCGGGGGAAGGCACTCAAATGGAAGGGAAAGCTGAGGCGCTCCGTAGTTCCCTGTCTCCCCCCCGCTTGCTGTAGATAACCACGGCCACCCTATTGGTCCCCACAGCAGGGAGAAGAAGTATTGGCAGGCTGAGGGCTGCCAACTGCACATTTTTGCTCACCCAAGTGCAGCCGAGAAAATTAACCCAGCTGAAGGATTAAGAATCATTGTGGTTATTATTAGATAGTTCTAAAAATTAAAAGCAGGTAGATAGAGGGAGAGAATGGAGAGAGAGAGAGAGAGAGAGAGAGAGAGAGAGAGAGAGAGAGAGAGAGAGAGAGGCTTGCGTCCTGACTGTCATCCACAGGTCTGGCAGTCTCACCCACTCCGCGCTCCCTGAGTCTTATTTATATATTTGTTCCTTGATGCGCGTCCCCGCTGCGAAAGCTCTCTCACTCTTTCCCCTCTTCACTTCGCTTCCTCTCCTCTTTTCGACAGCATCCAGAACTATAACGCAACCGTTACCATCACTCTTTTCCTCCCCTCCTCCTCTCTCACCGCCAGATATCTCTCCACTGCGTCTCTCACCCCTTTGCGTCCCCCCTCCCCTCCACTTCACTTCCCCACCTCAGTAATTCACTTCTCTGACGCACGACAGGGAAACGGACCCGAGGACAGAAAGAAAGACACAAAAAAGCAGCAGCTGACCCAACCGTCGATATGATCCACAGACTCCTGCTACTGCTGCACAGGACAGAGACACGGTCCTGAAACCGAGAGAACACTCTCACCCGCCACATTGTTGTAGAGCGCTGCCCGGGGGCGGCGACGGCGGAGGAGAGGAGAAGGAGGAGGAGAGGGGAGGAAGAGAAAGCGAACCGGCACAAGTCGAGGGCTTGCATTTTAAGCAAACTGCTTAGAAAAAAAGGAGAAGAGAAAGAAGGGGAGAGGGTAAGAGACACCGGAGATCGAGAGTGGGAGAGACTGCATTCCTATCACGTCTTCATTTCTCCTCTCTTTTGCCTCAACCACTGGCAGAGGGTGAGAGAAGGAGAGAGAGAAATAGAGAGGGGGGAAAGAAAGAGAGAACGAGAAAGAGAGAAATCTAACAAGATTCACATCGGTCTTTTTTCCTGATGCTGTCCAATTGCTGTACGAAACTAAGGTGAGTGCTCATGCTGTTTGCCTCTGCCGGAGTGTATCATGAATGTGGAAAATGTGTGTTTGTGTGTGTGTGTGTGTGTGTGTTTGTGTGTGTGTGTGTGTGTGTCTGTGTGTGTGTGTGTCTCTGTGAGTGTGTGTCTCTGTGAGTGTGTGTGTGTGTGCGTGCGTGCGTGTGCGCGCGCTCATTGGTGTCTGCATAGCCATGGACTTCAAAAAGGGACAACAATCGCTCTCTATACATTGGCGATTATGGATCATCTGATCTTTCGCCGTTTATTCTTTCACCGTTTTCCTGCCAATGTCACGACGAAAGGCTACTGCATTATGCTTGGCGTGTGTTTCAACAAACACTCTGCTTTCTCCGCTATATTGACAGCAAGGTTAATTTGGAGGATATTTCAGTAAATGAGAGCGGAATTTTCGACCGCTTTGGTTAAACTGGTGCATGTTAGATCTATTTGATCTAATAGTATCTTAATAACTTATGCATTCCAGATTGAAATCTTCTAATAGCTCGTATTGAAATTGCCACTGACGGCAAATATCACTTTTAATTCATGTAAGTACAGGGCTGTGGACAATGTCCCGAGTTTGGTTTTGAATCCGTGGCTCATTCACATGCGCATCTCTTCCTCTCTCCCTTCTCAATGCCCTATTCTCTCTTTCCATCGCTCCCTCTCTGTTTCCTCCTGTTCCTCTAACGGCTCGGTCCATCCCCCCCCCCACCACCTCCCCCCGGTTCTTGTTCTCCTTCTTACAGCCCGGCATTGGACGGTGAGCGGGACGCGCCAGGCAACAACAGATCACATCGCAGAAGGATATGTGAAGTTGGAATCCCAGTAAACTAAGTAGGTATACCACTCGATTTGATAGACCCCAAGGGAATATAATATGACACGCACTTTTTGTAATTGCGTTAAACGTCGTAGTTACCTTTTTGACATAGAATGTGCGCTTTCTGATCTCTATCATGGAAGCAGAATCAATACATACTGGAGGATTACGCACGGAGAAGGGAATCAACAAAAATGAATTTGACAGCGATTTACCCGTTTTACTGTCACGTCTTTTTTTTGGGATTACAATATTTTTTCCCCTGCTTTTTCTCTTTTCCCGTTTGCTGGGATTTCGGTTTTAGCACCATGGACAGCGGCTCTGCTCCGCAGTCCCAGCGCATCTCCTCCGGATTTTTTTCATGTGTCCTCACTTAATATATGTTATTTATTTCAAGGCCGGCCGTGCCTACTAAAACACAGCTTTGTGAGCTTCTCGGAGCAGCAACTTCGCCTACTGCGATGTTCACTTTGCCATTGCTCTAATCGTCACACCAATTAGGAAAGCCACAATAACTTGTGTTGATTGAACTTTTGGTAAATGGCCGGTTTAATTATAATAAATAAGGCAACAGGTGTTCTTACTATATGGGTTGATACATGTGGCATTACACCAAAGAAAAAGCCGTGGTCTAATATCCTCGGCTCTGCCGTTTTCTGCCCGTCGGAGTCACTGGACCTATTGGACTATTTCCCCCTTATATTGGACATGTGTTTAGCATCTTTACACTGGTAAATCCAGACCTTACCATTTCTGTAGCCTTATCTGTGTTGTTTTCATTTTTTTTTTAAATCAGATAAATATGACTTATACACGAGAACAGAACATGTCAATATGATGAGATTCATTTTATCAATATGGAGCTCCAGCCAAGTCCCTCGACAGTCCTCATCTTGTCCCACTAATGGGCACGGAGCTGAAATCTATTCTTGCCCTTTCTTCTTTCTGCATTAGACCTTTGATGCACCTACTCTAATTTCCAGCGTACTTCTCTGGACTCTCATTTACTGAAAGAGGGATTGAGGTCCCTGTTATGTAATAAATACAGCAGGGGAAAGTGTCTCCTCACCACTAACCTCACCCACCTGCTGTTGCTTGTTATTTATTCACGGCAATAAGCATCTCTGAGGTGATTTATTGCGACCTTACCAGCATGTCTGTTGTATAATAAATAGAATTTCCCCCTTCATACTGACGTTAACGTCTGAATGTGGAGATATGTATGCGTTGCTGGGTATCAAATTGCCCATCCAAGAATCCTTGGTTTATATTTTGATTGAAATACCTAGCAATATTACAAAATTGAAAGTCTCCAACCTTATTCAATTACTCATTGATATTATTTCAAAACTGTCCTACATTCTACTGAAACTAATGCAGCCTCCCCCGGTCTCGGTCTGCCTGTCTCGCACCGCTAACTTCTTTTTTGTGAGAGTGTGTGTATTTTTGTGTGAACTCCCTAGCCCAATTGCTCCCTCCCATCCATTCTCTCTCCCTCTGTTCTTTGTTGCAGTGCTGTGAAGTGGCTCTGTCCCTGGAGCCAAGACTTCATCCCATTGGTGTCAGCGAGGATGCTGTGGGTTACCTTGCTGAGCACCATAGCCTTAGGATGGACCACCCCGATCCCACTACTAGAGGACTCCGAGGAGATCGACGAGCCCTGCTTCGAGCCCTGCTACTGCGAGGTCAAAGAAGGCATCTTTCACGTCCACTGTGACAGTAAAGGATTTACAAATGTCAGCCAGATCTCCCAGATATGGAGCCGGCCCTTTAAGCTCAACCTGCAGAGAAATTCCATGAGAAAGCTTTACTTTAACAGCTTCCTCCATCTCAACAATGCCATATCTATTAATCTGGGTAATAACGCTTTGCAAGATATCCATGCCGGGGCGTTCAATGGCTTAGGAATACTCAAACGGCTGTTCCTACATGAAAACAAACTAGACGTTTTCCGTAATGACACTTTTCTGGGGTTAGAGAGTTTAGAGTATCTCCAGGCGGACTACAATGTCATCAAACGGATTGAAAGTGGTGCATTCAGGCACCTTCACAAACTAAGAGTGCTCATACTAAATGACAATTTGATCCCTGTGCTCCCAAATTATCTTTTCCGGTCTGTGTCACTCACACATCTAGACCTGAGAGGAAACAGACTAAAGACATTGCCGTATAAGGGTACACTGGAGTACGTTGGGAGGAGCCTAATGGAAATCCAGCTGGAGGAGAACCCCTGGAACTGTGTGTGTGAGATTGTCCAGTTAAAAACATGGCTAGAGAGAATCCCTTATACAGCTTTGGTTGGTGAGATCACATGTGAGTACCCATTCCACTTACATGGGAAAGACTTACGGGAAATAAAGCGCAAGGAGCTCTGTCCACTGCTCTCCGATGCAGAGATTGAGGCCAAGCTTGGAATTCCCCGGGTCCCATTCAGCAATGAGAACACATGGCCTACTAAACCTTCCTCCATGCTCTCCTCCGTTCACAACACAGCCTCTTCTGTGGAATACAAGGAAAGAGTTGTCAAGCCTACCAAACGACCTCGGCCCACAAAGAACCCCCCAACCCCTCGTAGCATCTACCCAGGCATCAACCAGCCCCCTGTTGCTGGCTACCAAACAAGGCCTCCCATCCCAATAATTTGTCCAGCTGGATGTACTTGCAACCTTCACATCAATGACCTTGGTCTAACAGTGAACTGTAAAGAGAAAGGCTTTCACAACATCTCTGAACTCCTGCCTCGGCCCCTCAATGCCAAGAAATTATATCTCAGTGGGAACTTAATACAGAAAATCTATCGTTCTGATTTCTGGAACTTCTCAAGTTTGGATTTACTGCATTTAGGAAATAATCGGATATCCTACGTCCAAGAGGGGGCCTTTATCAACCTGCCAAACTTAAAAAGTTTATATCTGAATGGGAATGACATTGAAAGACTCACCCCTGGGATGTTTCGGGGGCTTCAGATGTTGAGTTATCTTTATTTTGAGTATAATGTCATACGCGAAATTCAACCAAACTCCTTCTCCTTAATGCCAAACCTCCAGTTGGTTTTCCTGAGTGACAACCTGTTACGCTCCCTCCCCAATGAAGCTTTTGCTGGCACCAACCTGGCACGCCTCAACCTCCGCAACAACTACTTCCTATCCCTGCCTGTGCGTGGCGTTCTGGAGCATCTGACCTCTATTGTTCAGATTGATCTACACCAGAACCCCTGGGACTGCTCCTGTGATATTATCCCCCTAAAACAGTGGCTGGAAAAGCTCTCCTCTGTCATTGTGGTTGGAGATGTCATCTGCAAGACACCAGAGTTTGCTTTTGGGAAGGACCTGCGTTCACTGGAGGTTGAGGTCATCTGTCCTGAGCTTAAGTATTCTTCAGGACCCTCACCTGCCCGGCCTGGTGGGGACGACCTTACCACGGGGAGCTCTGACATGGGGGAGGCCGGTGGAAGAGGGGCTGTCCCACTGTCTGTCCTCATCCTCAGTCTACTGATCCTCTTCATCTCTGCTGTGTTTGTGGCTGCCGGGCTTTTCGCCTTTGTTCTTCGTCGCAGGAAGAATCTACCCTTTCGCAAACGTTCTGAGGTAGATCTGACAGGGATCCAAATGCAATGCAGGATTTTTGAGGACCCACCAAGGCAGAGTAGTGCCGGTAACACTGGCACACCAGAGAAAACGACACCCAGTATGAACACTCACACTAGTCACACACATGCTCATGGTCACGTTTATGATTACATCCCCCACCCTGTGACTCAGATGTGTAATAACCCCATCTATAAGCCTAGAGAGGGGGAGATAGCAGCAGAAGACAGAGTGCAGTTTTCAGAGAAGAAAGAAAATGGCAGCTGTAGCAACAGTAACTACAGAACCTTGTTAGAGAAAGACAGAGAGTGGACTCTGGCTGTCTCAAACTCTCAACTTAACACTATCGTCACAGTCAACCACTCCACAGCTGAAATGGCAGGATTTCATGAGAATGGAGGGCTCTGCCCTACAGTAATTGACAGTCAGAGGCCTACGCCAACAGTGGGCTTTGTAGACTGTTTGTATGGGACAGTACCCAAACTAAAGGACATGCACGTGGCGCATGCGCACCCACCAGGCATGCAGTACCCGGATTTGCAGCAGGATGCACGGCTGAAGGAGACATTGCTTTTCACGACGGGGAAAGGCTGCTACCCCGAATCGTCCCAAAGCGATTACCTTGAGTTAAGGGCCAAACTTCAAACCAAGCCGGATTACCTCGAAGTCTTGGAAAAATCATACCGATTTTAACATCTCTGACCCATGGAGAGAAAAAACACAAAATCAACACATTCACTTTTCCACCCCAAAAAAGAAATTCACCCAAAAACCAATATCAAAAGAAGCAAACTTTAAAAAGCAGCATGGTATAAAATAAAATATTATATTACAACAAAGTTTCCCCACCAAATCACTTTGGAGGAGAGGCCATTCTCAGATATTTCAATGAAGTGCCTTTTTTCAGAGTAGCCAGCAATGTCAACAGCCGTTATTTTTATAATATATAAATATCTATATATGCCCAAGAGAGAGCAAAAGAGGAACGAGAAGGGCACCGGGGAATAAAACATACAAAACATCCTAAAATAAAGTACATCTGTTACTAAAACCCCTTTTTATGGAGTTACCATGATGTACAAGACGCACAGGAGCTGGACGTCTCCTTGACTTGGGGAGTTTCCTCTCTGTCTTGTTTACCCTTGACTAGGATGTACAAACACCCGGAGGCCGTGCACATTAAGTTTGTAAGAAATGATTGAAAGAGAGAAAAATACATATATTAAAATGAACTGCAGTTTGCTGCATGCACTCGCTTCAGTGCAGGAAGTGAGGGGATTTACTCAGAACTATCACATCACGTTATGAACAGAGATACTGCAACACATTTACAGTTCAGTGTTCTATTTAATTTTTATATCTTATTAATATGGTTACTATTAATGAGGACTTCTGTCTATATCAGGGTGCTTCTCTGTAAAAAAAGGACGCGCCGACGCACGGATGGTAAAACATTTGTGAATATTATAAGACAATGCTCAAGGTTTTCTGGATATTTCCATGCACTTTGTTGACCCCCCCCACCCTTCCCTCTCTCTTCCATTGCTTCCGGATTCCCCATTGTCACCCAGTAATGGCTTTGTAGGAGGCACTTTTAATGTTTTCTCTCTCACAAAGATTTGAAGAAAAATTGTGCATATATTTATTCTGTAATTTCAGTGAAGAATTTAATTGTAAAGGTAATGTTCAAATCAATGTATAGTGATTATGCGTCTGGTATAGCCTTCTTAATAAAAACAAACTCTTCAATCAAATGATGAAAGGGTTGATGCCACGGAAACCTGTGTGTGAAGCAGTATTGACAGGCTGTGTATTTGGTGTCTTGTTAAATGGTATGTTCAAGCTGTGGCCAACCAACATGAGGTTGCTGGAGATAGAAGAATAGCTACTAAACCAATGGAGTGCTAGACAGGAATGTAGTGGAAGTCAATAACATTTAAACGAGTTTTTGGATTAGTACCAAATTAATTTACGTTATAGGGAAAGGATCAAATAAAAGGGAAACAATATTTTTTTCTGGAAAATATAATAGCCTTTTCTGTTTATTGGTACTTTTGTCCTATAAGAACTATTTTTATTTGCCATTACATTACTGGTCCTAGCCGGATGTAATGAAGGAAACAAATGCAGAAAACTCAATGGCCGAACAAGTCTAATAAATGCTGCTGGTTTTTGAATTGTATGATATGACAGGTATATACTAAATCAGTATGGTACATTGCGATTTTAATAATCTAAACGGGTATTGCTGATGTAGGCTAATAAACAGTAGTTGAGAGGGCCAAGCAAGACGTGATAGGAAGTCGCTCTTTGAATTTGCGCATCTAATTTCTGATTCCCTCCATAGTAGCAATGTGGATTCAGTCCACTGGAGGGCAATAAAAGGCATTCAGATTCATTGGGCATTTAGTAGATTGGATGCAGTAATGATGTAATGCACAACATGTTTATCTTAAGAGATCATCATGTCTCGTATTCGGTATGAATTATTTTTAAAATATCTATATATAAAACCTGTAAGTGGCATAGGATCATTTTATTCATTCCAGCCAAGTTACATACTTTTTAAGATTTTTTCTTACTTTATTTTAACAAATTGTCTTGAAAATGGCGGAATAAAGCAGGTCACCCTAGCTGTATCAACTACATGAAACATTATTTAAAAAATAAAAAAACTATCTTGAAAGAGCTGACCATCACTCATACATATTGATATTATTATTATTAATAACTGTTTGCATTAAAAGTCCTAATGGTAAGTCAATCCTTTATAATCTTTACCAAACTTTTTTGCTGTGATTTTTGATATTTCATATTTCCCTATACAAGCCTGATTCATTTTTGGGACCAAATAGTAAACAAAAACCAAGGTGGGAGCAGCTATGGAGTAAATTTGGTGTTTCAGTACGCATCATAAAAGTGCTTTTTGTTTTTCACTTTCCTAAGGTGAAATTGTAATTTGGGAAAAGTATGAGACAATCTTGTTGTCTATACATTTTTGAACATCTATGAAAAGGAAGGTGCATTTTTGTTTTATTTTAAAATTGGCATGATATGCAATTTGCTTTGATTATAATGTGTGTATTAGGAGTAAAGATCCTCAGTTGCAATTGGGTGTTATAATTTCTCATATGTGTCAACTTACACTAAGTGGAAGATATGTAGCAAAACCACATACTTCCCTGTTAAATGGGAAGGTCCTTAGCTAGTTTAGAGAAGTCATCTCCAGTATTGATCATCAATGATCCAGTCTATAAGCTGGCATTTAATGAAACATTTTACCTTGTGTTCATTGTTTCCTTTCTTTGACAATTATTGTTGCTGAAATGAGTGGAGGGCATCTTCATATAAAGCCTTTGTAAGCATGGTAGCATTACGTCAAGGCTCTTTATTTTCTACTCGCATAAAGTGTTGCTGTATGCTGAATGCTGTATCCACCCCATGTTCTGCTGCCCCACCTCATTTTTCTACTTTTTTAACTTTATCTTTTTCTCACCAACACACACACACACACACACACACACACACACACACACACACACACACACACACACACACACACACACACACACACACACACACACACACACACACCCTTTTCTTGACCCAGAGGTTAGACTATATGGTCAGCATTTTCAGTGTGCACTCAGTTTGATTAAAAACATAATACATTACTCTGTTAACCCCAACCCTCTCCATCACCCCCCAAACGAATAAATAAATAAAGTTTTGGGATCATTGATGATTTTTGCTACAGTGGCATATATCTTGGTAATCGTATATCCTCTACTCCTGTCACCCACCAACCATAATATTTCACAAATGAGTGCTGGGCTTTGTCCCATTATACCATGCTGAGTGGTTTTATCCCAATAAATCCTCTTATTATCCTGCACTAATTTCTCCAAGTGATTTCATACTTTGGTGGAATATCAGATATGGGCAACGAGTGGGATTGAAGGTTGGCTAAATGTTTCTTTTTTATTTGTGTGTGTAATGTAAACATTCACTGCTTGTTTGAATCTCTCTCTATTCAGTCAGTGATATTTAAATTCCGCAGTGGAGTTAACCTTTCCATCAACATCTCTCTTGAGGTTTGTGCGTTGGCAAGACTTCAGCACGGTAAATGCAGTGTGTGTCTTTTTTTCTATCCTTGGGTTTCTCTGTGTCTCTGTCTCTACAGCTTCTTTTATGTCTGTCTTTCTCTCGTTTTGTGTACTTGTGTCTTCCATTTTGCCTTTATGCTGAGTTTGTATTGTGATCTATTTTATTTCTCCATTCTTTATCTGGGCTTTGGTTGGATTTACAGCTTCCCTTGTGCCTTGGTCTGGGGTGTGGAGACAGTTCAATTTTCTAAGCCTTGGTTTTACCATTTTAAGCAGCTTTGAACACAACTGTTGAAACAGAAATGATTTGTGCATGTTGCCTGTCTTTGGAGTAATGAAGGTTTTATTTATCTCCAAGTTCTATCTTCTTCTGTGGAAACAAAATGTCTACCATAACACTCTTGCACACTCTTGACCGTTTAATACTTGGATTATGTGTATTAAATCCACATACTTTAATTAGCTGTATTATGCATCCCCTGCACCCTTGCTTCACTGTATTACCACATATACAGATGTTTATTGTGCAGGATTGATGGCGACTGACTTGCTTACTGGCAGAGTTACACTGATCAAGCAATGCAAACTACAATAACACACTGACAATAAGTCACTATGCTGTAAATCGTGTCGTTAAGTTAAATTGTAAGAATGCTTGGCACACTTTCCTTCAGGCATTTATGTAAAAGTATTATTAGAATATAATGCAGGGATATAATCCAGCAACGCATGCTTATTAAAACACATCTAATGACACATAATTCTATATCAAATGGCTGATTTAAACCTTAACCATGACATGGCTGTTTCAAATGAGCGTTTAAGAGATATGAGATACTATAAGCCTATTAGAAAAGCTTCACAGGCTCTCACTCCAGCTCCAAATTCACAAAAGCCATTTGCTGTAATAATATAAGATATAGTATAATAGAATATATTCTGTGTTTAGTGGAGACGGTAAGCTGGATGTGAGTGATTACAGGTAGAGCTTTTAGGTGGTCCCCACAATTGGGGTTTCATGTGTGGTGTTATATTTCCCTCCTCTTCTCTTTTTGCTTAGGACATTGTGGGCCTCTGGTTGATGTTTGGCTGGTATGTGCCAGAAGAGGGGTGCTGTCAGTTGTCAGTGCATCTATGTGTGTCTATGTGCACACTTGTGCAGTGTGAGAGGGAGGGAACGTGAGGTAGACAGATGCATAAATTGACATATCTGTCATTTTGGTGGCTACATGTTTGCCATGTGTTTCTGCTCTCATTTTCTCTGCTCTATCAGTGTCTGTTTGTTGATTGAGAGTCTTAATTAGCACAGCCATGATTTGGAAACGCAGCACGGCATGAATAGTGCAAGGAATAAAATAAAATGGGAGGAAGGGATCAGTTTGAGAGCACTACTGAAAGCACAGACAAGCGGCTTAGGGAAGGGTGAGAGAACATCGAGTTGTCAGTAGAGGATTGTGAAGAATGTGCCCCTTAGAGAAAGAAGGGAATCTTTGTGCTCTTTTGTCGCTAAAAAGAATCCATAATTGTCCAATTAACCAAACTGAAAGTCCAACGCAGAGGGCATGTTATGAAGGCACTGAGAAGGGGTTCTAACCACTTACATTTTTGCATTATGTGTGTATGTTGTTGTAATACTCTCTCAGTTTCTGGGAAACGGGGAATTATCTCCTGTTTGCTGAAATAGCCAATCTGTCTCTGACCATGGTGCTGAAGTTGCAGTATACTGCAGGTGCTGCAGACAGAAAGGCACCTTCCACTTTTTGTGCCTGCGTTTTTATTTGTGCGTGGTGGGAAATGTGGGGAAGGCATGTGTGTGTTTGTTTGTGTGTGTGTGTGTGTGTGTGTGTGTGTGTGTGTGTGTGTGTGTGTGTGTGTGTGTGTGTGTTTGCGTCTGTCTTGGCATCTATTTGAGTTTTGTGTTATTATGCTGATGGTTTAACTAACTTCTGATTTTCTTTGCAGTTTCATAAAGTGCTGCATATATCTAAGTGCAAAAACAGAAGACAGTGCAGTTTTGTTTTTGGTTATATACATGCACTACATTTTCTATTCGTGCTGTACTAAATACTGCACCAATTTGACGACTTGGATGGTGTTGATTTTCCACACACTATTATCGCTATTACTAAAATAATGTCACAAACCTTTTTACCAGGAAAATATGGTTTATTATATAAAAGAGAAATCAAAGATAGAATATCCAAAAATAAAAGACAACCACTCCAACCGGTACCATTTCTTAGTCCTGAGATTGTAAAAAAAAAACTAACACATCACTCGACTGTGCTGCAGTGCAGGAGCTCAACTGACCCAGTATGTTGAGAAAAAAAAAGAAAAGTAAGAGAGAGAGTGAGGGCAATTCTCAACCCTCCACTACTTCTGCTGCTGCCTGCGCTGTAAAGCGCTGCATTCGTATTGTTTGCCTAGTGAATTTTGGGTCCCTGGAGATTGTGGCCCTCTCTCCTGTCTAAAAAATACTGCAAGTTTGGAAAAAAGTTGCAGTCATTTGTGCTGCTCAGCATTGTGCTACCGTCTTAGCTCCTGTATGTAAGAAAGATTAGCAATATGTGTCCTTATCACTCATTTCAGGGAAGGGGAGGGGATGAGAGAGGTATAATTTTATAAAATAAAATATAGAGCATGGTGTCCCTGACTGGTGTTCTGAATAGACCATCTCTGTCTTTGTCACACAGTGTGGGGCCTACTTTGTGCTTTAGGTTAGGCCAGTAGTGAATTTCTACTCTTCTTCTCCTGCTGTTCTTCTATTCCTTCTTCTCTATTCTTGCATTCAAAAAGCAATGAGCTAGGCCACTGCTTTTTTTCCTCCCAAGTAACCATTAGAAAAGAACTGACATTTAAGCAAAGTCAATCATCTGTCTCCTTCTCTGAATCCTAGTCTCATTTGGTTACTTATTTTTTTCTTCAGTTATTCCCTCTATTGCATTTATTTTAACCTTCCCTCTCTTTACACGTGCATGTCTTTTCATCTATTGTTCTGTCTTATCCTCCATCTGTACATCTACCCATCCATGTATCTCTTAGATAGATAGATAGATAGATAGATAGATATTTATTGATCCCAAAAAAATGGGAAATTACAGTGTTACAGCAGCACACAAAATATACATACATACAATATACATGAAATAATAATTATTATAACAAAATATAAGAATAAAATATAAGAATGTAAGAACAAATATTTAAGTATATACAAGATCGGAAAAAACTAAATGTGCAACTGTTTAAATATAAGTATGCTAAAAAAATGTAAATGAACCAATCGTTCCGGTTGCCCTTATTGCAATATTGTGGTGATGTCACCTAGCAACCAGGGATGAAGTGTTGAAGAGTTTTATTGTCTGTGGTAGGAATGATTTCCTGTAGCGGTCCGTGCGGCAT
>NC_048409.1:18111259-18131481 GCF_013103735.1 Etheostoma cragini
TCAACCGCAGCTTCTCACCTAGTAGCAGTGGCTGGATGGTGTTGAATGCACTGGAGAAATCAAAGAATGTGATTCTCATAGTGCCGCCACCACCATCTTACTTAGTGCACGGACAGTCAACTGCCGACCGTGCTGCTACTCTGTATGTTGTGCTTGCCTGGGTAATATTCTGGGTTTATTTCACTCATGTATTTTGTGGTTTGCTTTTGCTGACATAGTACAACTGCTTTTGCAGCTACTCTCCAGGAAGGCGGAGGTGTGTGTGTGTGTGTGTGTGTGTGTCAGGTGGATTGTTTGTCCAAGAATGCTCTTTCGAATCTAAAAGTGACCAGAGAGAATGGGCCAGACTGGAGTCTGATAACTGATTAACAGAGTAAGCCAAGTTTCTGTGTTTGATCTTTACAATCAAGGTCTCTGCAGTTAAAAGTCTGTCTGTTAAATGCGTTAAAAAAGAAAGAAAAACTTTGAAGATCAGCATATTGACTGGTTAAACGGATTGCTTCACAATTTCTAAAAACAAGCTTAAACAGGTAAACCATTTTGTGCATTTGGATTTCTTCCTTTTGCTTTACTCTACTTAAAACCTACTTTGTTAACCAAAATGTTCTCTTTAGGCATTTGAAATAGGCCTAAATTGTTTGAAGTTGTGCTTGGAGATAAAAAAAAAAAAAGGCCGGTGTCTCTTTGGTGCCTAAATGTAGTAGTTTGACATTTAGCTGTTCTCGTCAGATTTTGAATGGTTTAGTTGGCCAAGGCCACCTGCTGGTGGCTGGTGTAGCTGATGTGCCTGTCTGTTTCAAGTGTATAATGCTTGTTAAGTAAAATAAATAAATCAATAACTACCTTCAAAAGGGGTTGAGTGCAGTTGAAGATTAAGGAATGTATGAGATTTAGTGAAAGCAAGATCAAGCTCTTGATTTAGAAATACAAGCATCAAAGTGTGTGTTTAATGTATGCAGATAAATCCAGCCCTGAATATTGTAGTGTGGACTGCTGTGCCAGCACACCCTACAAATTTGAGTGATATTGGAATCGTGAATGGAAAAGAAATAATAGGAAAGCAGAAGTGATGACTGAAGAGGAGATGATAAAGAATGAAAGAGAGGGGAAGTAGAGTTAGTTCAATGAAGGAAGATGGCTGAGTCTCTCTCAGTCTGCTCTTTGTCAGTAAAGCCAATTCGATCTTTGTGGTGCACTGGCTGCTCAGACGGTTTGTGTGATTGCAGATGGAACAACTCACGCTACTGCAGCACAGTCTACAGCTAAGTACATTTGCATGTGAAATAAATTATTCATATTTTTAGCATGGTCAACATGATGCAAAGCTAAATTCATGAGGTCAAGTCTTGAGCTATATGAATATTGCTTTTACACATGGCTATACATATAAATAAAGTGTATGGTTGCTTGCGCACGCACACACACGCACGCACACACACACACACACACAAACACACGAAAAACAGCAAGAATTTTAAACTGAGTAGAGCTGACCTACACTTTTCTTGTGGAATTGTATTTGTATTGCTAACAGTGCATATCACTTGTTATGATGTTTATGATGTATGGTTGTGTGTGTGTGTGTGTGTGTGTGTGTGTGTGTTTTGCTGTCTCTGACTGTTCGATCAGCTTGCTGATTTCCATTAGCCCCGGGCGACAGTTGTGGAACAAGGAGAGGGCAAGTGGAGCCGGAGGAAGCAGTTGTGGAGAATGGAGCAGAGAGGAGTGATTAAGGACATTCTGCAAAAGACAGAGGTGCACTTAACAGGGCTGCATTAGTAAGAAAACATTATATGCGTTTTGAAATGATGGAGTGATCAATTACAAAATACTTGAAATAATAACTTGGAATTTCAATTGAAGTTCTTGAAGTTAATTATTTAGGTTGTTTAGCTTCATATTGTCTTAAACCCAGTTCTAGCGGTCCAGATGGAAATTTAAGTAAAACTTTACGTCTTGCTTGCAACGAGAACTGTGCAACACGGCCAGGCATCAAGCCCAATTCCTAATTATTTGTGTTTTATCACTTAGAGATACTGTACATTCAGAGTGAGTTATAGACCGAAAATCAACATTTTGGATTTGGCTTAGCTATTCATAATTAAAAATGTGACCTTCTTCTCGGTGTGTTTACAAATTTGACTTTTTACAACATTAAAAAAAATATTAGCAACTTTGACGCAGTAAGACAGTTTAAGATGGGGTTTTAAATAATAGCTAAAGGGTTGTGTTATAATTCGTGTTCACTGGACATTTAAGAAATACATTGTGTGTGAGTGAAGGCAGTTGCTGCCTTTCGGCCAAGACAGACCACTGGCGTGTCCTCGCCTACTGACCTGATGCTACCCAAACATTTCCGCTCGGTTAGTGAGCGTAATGATGCTTAATGTGTCTCCATGAGTGTGTATGGCTATGGCTGTGACTGTGCGTGTTTTATTTGTGTTTGTGTTTGTGTGTGTGTGTGTGTGTAATCATGTGGATCTGCTGTTGTGCTGGTGTAGGTGCTCTGTGACTACAGCAGAAAGAGATTTATGGAGATGTTTGCCTAATGAGCAGGGATCCGTTGCATTGTTAGCAATCAACGATATAGGAGTTTGCTTAGTTAAGGCCTGACTGCTTTTAGAGGATCAGCACACATGCCTATGCATTTCTATAGGTAATGAGTATCTTAACATTACCCTGCAAGCACAACATTAGAGCAGCAGCACGGTCAGCAGGTCAACAGTTGACTGTCCGTGTACTAAGTAAGAGATACACGGATGGGTAGATGTACAGATGGAGATCAGGACAGAATAATAGATGAAAAGACAAGTGTGTGTAAAGAGAGGGAAGGATAAAATAAATGCAATAGAGGGTCTTAATGGTATTTTTTCAACATTTATGAGATAATCATAGAGGGGCTTTTTTTGGATGGCATGTCACTCAAGTGGAGTTAGAACATGATGTGCACATATCTTAAGTTTATCACAAAAGGAGTCTATATGGATGTAACCTGTCATAATGGTCCAGGGATCTAATTTATAAAACTGTGCGTAGGACTTTTAGATCTAAAAGTGTATGTACCCCCAAAAGGCACATGCCAAAACAGATTCAGTTTTATAAAACCGTGCGTACGCACATCTGTTAGCAATGCTCTCTTTATAAATCACAAATTAACCACAAGTGTGCATAGGTGAATCCGCCTCTTATTCCGCACTGTACACACAAATTAACCACATATAGTCAATGCAAAGCACCTCATGAATATTGATCGGTACGTTAATGACCCTGGCAGTTAGGGCTGCACGATTATGGCCAAAATGATAATCACGATCAATATTGAGATCACGATTAATTATCTTGATTATTTGTTGATTTTAACCAAAACAAATTTTATTGTCACAAAGGCTATTTATAACTGCTTTCACATCCATACTGTGCTACATTATTCTCAACAATTAAAACTGTGGACAAATGTCAGCAGTGAGTTAAACTGGTAAACCTTGAGACCGACTGTTATCTGGAATTTTCGTTTTTTTTGTTATGTGGAATTTTCCTCACGTTACTCCTCTGTGACTGTCTACATCTAGAAACTAAGCTGCGCAGTGGAGGGATCAACTCTGACTAGTACATGATCAGACAGTGGATTACGCAGCGGTAGATTGGCCTTGCAAAAAAACTTGGTGCCTTCTATGAACTGATCGACGCATTTAAAATATCGCTCGATCTATATCGTGATCATGATTGAAATTTGATTAATTGTGCAGCACTACTGGCAGTTCTTTTGTTATGCCGAATCATGACGACTGGTGGGGGAAAAGCAAAAAAACTTCTCAGACGCTCAGGAATTGCTGCAAAATGAATTATAATTTCGGCCTCTTCTTACACAGTACTATATCAACCTGTTAATGAGCATAATATGAGCACTTTAAGGGCTGTATTTCACGACTTTGACATTTGATGATGTATGTACAGTATTAAAGACATATTTATTATTTACACTGTATTTTGTAGGTATTTGATGCTGTCCTGTATTCCATGCAGTCGGGCCATCTCCTCCTCATGTGCTCCATAGCGGACAATGTGATGGTGAGACAGCACCAATTAAATATTAAGAATGTATTTTTATTCAAGATTTGAGTTGGATTTTACAAGGTGTGTATGGAACAGTTACCACTCGGTACAGGCACAAACAACACAGCTGGATTTAATCTTCATGGTAACGTGGATGATATGGAGTAAAGAAATGTGCGTGAGACATCAATATTAAGAATAATTTGAGTAAAGGTATTCCCATATTTACTTTCTGCAGTCTGACATCAGTTCACCACATCACCATCTGCATCACCAGTTCCCATTGTCTCCAAAATGTGCGTATGGGTCAGAGTTTGCAAGGAGGACCGCACATTCTCCCGTCAAGTTTTTTTTTTTTATAAATCACAACCTCCGCGTGGGAAGTGGTGTTCTCACATTTTTAGCCCTGTTTTGTGCATACGCCAAGTTTATAAATGAGACCCCTGGTGCTTGGGGGTGTTCTATATCTATTCTTTGAAACAATTTGATCCATATTAACTCTTCCTGACACCTATAATCAAGCACCTCGCCATGGGAGACATACTTTGTACATTAGCGCCTTAATTCTCTTACTATTATCCAAAGCCCCGAAAAACTAAAGATAAGATGACTGTTGCCACGTAATCTTTAAAACAATGCAAAGTGCAGGCTCTTAAATCTTGGGCAGAAAGGAAACCAACAATTGAAGATGTACTAATTTTGTTGAGGAACAGGTTGTTATCATGTTTGGAATTTATAGAGCTCTGCCTGCAAGTGTGAACGTAGGAGGAGCATGTGTTTCTTTTTGCCACGCTTAAGCTACTAAATCATTTCTGTAGGGGTGTAAAAAAAAAAAACTGTCTCACCAGCAGGAAAAGAAATTGACGTGAAGCGATTGTGTTGTTCTGTTATTTAAAAAGGTCTCACTGATGTTGGTTGGTCTACTAGCTGCGGCAGTGTGTTTGTTTCTCTGAACAATGTCTAGAGAGTATGTGGGTTGTGGAGAGAATCCATAATGCAGCCCTATAATTCAAGCAGATGCTGATTCACGGTCACAGGCAGGACAAAAGCAGTACGTTTGCTTTAGCTCACTGCATGGTTGTATGCTGGTTTTGCAAATCAGCATGTGTCTTACATCCCTGGCTTGCTTGCAAGGGATTTTTCTATGTTCTATCAGTGTATATTTATGTGTTTCCCTGCAGGTGTATGTGTGAGTATGTAGATAGGCGTGCATGCGAGTGTGTGCGCGTGTAGCCGCTGTCAGGCAGTGAGGGCAGAACCAGGCAGATCTCAGCTGTGTATGAGTGAATCTGAAATGCCTTAAGGAAACACAACTAGACAGAGAAGAACAGAGACCCCTGCAGAGAGAGAGAGAGAGAGAAAGAGAGCCAGAGACTGAGAGAGTGCAAGGGAGAGAGTGTTGGATAGTGAGATAGAAACCAGAGAGGAAAAAAGCCCCCACCCACTTCCCTGTAAGCTGCTGTCACTCATCTCTCCACTATCTCCTCTTTCACTCTAGTCTTTTCTTTCTCTCCATTTTGGCCGGAGAGGAGAGGGCAGAGTTTGATAAGAAACCAGGGGGGAGACTGATGAGATGGAGAAGTGAGGAAAAGAGAGGATAAGTGAGAAAAAGTGTAGAAACTGCTGACAAGTGAAATTATGGACACCTAAAAGAGAAGACAAAAAAAGAAACAAACGGGGTAGAAGGGAGAGAGCGGAGACAGCGAGGTATAGGGGAGGAACTATTTTTAAATGTCTGATGCATGAGCATGCTTAACTGCTTCGACTGAGTAATTTTCTGAGCTTCATGAATAATGCGTTTCAGAGCAGCGCAGGTGATGGACAGGCGGTTAAGGAGGATGAACTGTACAATGTAAAGATGTTAGACTGCACCTTTTATCAACGCTGACTCAGGCTGTAATTTGGACTGGCACTCAAAGCAGAAGTCAGGACGATTTATCATCATTTTCACTGGTCATTACACCAAATTATTTTGTATGAAAAAAAGAAAAGAAAAAGACGAAGCAGAAAATTTGCACTGAAAGATTGCTGCTTCTGGAGCATTTTGAATTTTTGCTAGCCTCAGTTCTCTGAGTGGGAAGAAAGATGGAGGCATATACAGTAAGTAGTTAGGGCAAGAGGAAGAGAAGTAGTGGTGGCGAGAATGAAAGAGATGCATGTGTAGCATGAGGCAAAAAAGTGACCCCGCCTTTCCCTCGGCCAGTCCATTGTGTTGTTGCATCTTGGACGCATCGTCGAAGGTGGTGTCACCCTTTCTCTCCTTCACCTCACATCCTTATCCCATCCTCCATCTCTTGGAGCAGCAGCAGCAGCAGCTGATGGATCGTTCAGGTCGGCAGGGTTGACAGGCAGGTTGATGCAAGTGATAGAGAGATTGAAAGACAGTGTGCACGTGTGTGTGTGTGTGTGTGTGTGTGTGTGTGTGTGTGTGTGTGTGTTCATGTAAGAAAAAGAAAGAGGTGGCTACCCTCATTCTGTCCTTCACCCTCTCTTGTTGCCCCATTATTTGACCTTATACATCTCATCTGCCAATACTTTGACCCTGTCTTTTTTCCCCCTCCTTCTCCCACATTCTGTATAACATCATATTGTTAGAGGGGTGTTTGGGAGCAGGAGTAGCCTAGAGGCTAGATAATCAGGCCTGAGACTGGGATGTGGCTGATACCAATCTCTGGCCTGGCAGGGAAAACATGGGTGGGGAATGTGAATGAGAAACACCATGTTTACTTTATAATTACTCACGGGTGATACCATTTAAAGGAGCCATATGTCATTTTATGAAATACCTTTATGAAGTTATTTGCCAATCGAGAAGAAGTTTGACACTCATGTTAGTATGCTACAAATTTTCTTAGCTTAGCACAAAGACTCAATTTCTTTAAAATTGTTTGGAAGTGTACATGAAAGAAAACAGTATGAAGATACTAAAGTTAGATTGCTCTCTACATTGACTGATACCTGGTCAAAAACAAAATAAATGACATGTTCTTCTATAGATAGATAGACAGATAGATACTTTATTCATCCCAAAGGAATTTTTTTAAGTACTTTAGTGTATTCCCATTATATATCTAGCCCATTTACATGCAGGGCCTTATTTTCTGCCCTTTCCACCTGCTAGCTCTTTATGCTTATTCAAATGCTAGTTAGCTAATCACATTTTAGCATATTACCTTGAAGTAATGTATTTCACGTATAATTTAATTCTAAATCTTTACTTTACACAATTAACCCTTTGACACAGGCCTATAATCTCAGTTATGAGAGGTAAGTGTAGCGGTCACAAAAGGCCCCCCCCCCCTTTATCTTTCTACATTTTGGACTCTTAACTGGATGAATAAACACTTAAGCATGCATGAGTACACAAAGCTGGGCCTTTAAGAGTATGAAGAAGACATTGAGCCTGAAGCTCAATGTCAGAAGGTTATCTATGGCAGGCAGAGGAAACTACAGAGGTACAAACCATGATAAAGTGGGTCAAAATTACATTTATTTTGTATCTGTCGTTTTATATATTTAACACTAGAACAGCCATAACAGTCATTTTGACTGTTTTGAAATGTATATGTGTATTAACTTTGCTAGATAAAAAAATACAATCCTGTTGGTACCTGAAGTGTCTATATCCTCATTTAGATACGTTTTTATACACATTACACAAAAGGCAAAGGAAATACAATCACGTTTACCTATTTCGGCCCTACATGGTCAGATTGACCGCTCGGATATTCACGGTATTGTTTTTAATCTTTCGCACGATTGAAGATGCACATTGGTTGCTTAGCAACTGTTGGCTTCTCTGTCCGAGAAACGTCATAAGCTGTCTTGAGTAACAAGTATGGGCATCACCAATGGGCCGAAGGCAAAGCCAGAGTTGGTATTGTAGGCTACTACAATACATACAACGTGACTGGACTCCGTTCTGAATCAGAAGGCGCCGGGTACACGTAGATGGCTGTCTACGTGTTCATATAACTTTATACATCCTCAAACTGGCTGGAATCATTGCACATATCTTCTTCAAGAATTGCACCAGAAGCAGAATGGTCCGAAAGAAGTTCATGCAGCAACTGACAGAGGGTTGAAAGCAGAGTTCATAGAGGAAAAAAAAAGCAGTGGCGCCATGCAACACAGCAGATACCAAAACTGAGACAGTAGCCAGGTTAGGTTCCAAAAGTTCAAATATGATATTTTTAGATGTTATTTATCCGGTATGTGTTATGTTGAATGAATTTCCATACCATATTTACATTTTTTTGTGAGGGCAAGTGTGTACATGTATAATCAAGTTTAAACTTAGAATATACACATATAAGGATCACAATATCGTTTAGCCTTTAATGTACTCTCTCAATGCATTCTCATGAACGGGTCCGTATGAACTCTTACAAAAATGCATGCACATCAAAATGTATGATATCCTACAAAATTAGGAGACCGGCGGCTGGTCACGTGACGCCGGTTGGTCACGTAACACCCGGTTGCTACAAGCTCCGTGACGCTGAGCAGCAGTGGCTGGTTGTTTCAGCCGCTATGGAGGTCTGTGACGCTGGCTACAGACATCTGTTGCAGCAGCAGTAGTTGGTGGTTCAGTTACCCGAAAATAGGTGACTTTAAGCCAGGTAAAAAGCAATGTGAGTTAATGGTCGTTTCGGCGGACATTGCGCTTAGGTTTAGTCCACAAAATATAAAGTTAAGGCAAGGCACTAAAATGACTAAAGGAAAGTTGTTCTTTGGAATGTTGTTTTTAAAACGCTCCTAAGGAACATATGTTTCCTAGGTAAGAGGCTTTAAGTGGACTCCGCTCTCCGGCTTAATTGTCCTGTATGTAACACCCACCCATCCACGCAGTTCTTCTTATACAGCAGACGTCAACGTAGTGAATACAGCAAAAAAAGGTAATGTTTACTAAATTACAGTGCATACCTTTTTGTAACTTTTTAAATGATTGGTTCATGAGAACAGGCTGACTCTCTTACAGTTCTCATTTTCTTCTGTGTGCCTGCATGTACAGTATGTGTATGTAAGAGTTGATTCTTAATCCTGTATTAAACAACTAGACGGGTATATCTGTGAAAGTAATACGTCCAAACTGGGACTTTTAGTGAGTAAGTCAATCATGAAACACACAGACCTGGTGATTAGGTATTGCCGTTTCTCAGGTTTAGGCAAAGTACTGATTTGGGACCTCTGTTCGCGATTTCTGTTTATACTTGTCAGTATGACAGCACACCCTTAGGCGAGCTAAATTATTGCCTGTGTTCTCAGGGGAAGTTTGAAATTAAAGAGGCTATGTTTTCTCATCTAATTTCTCTCTTTTCTCATTTTCATTTTCATAGTCCAGTATTATGATCTTGCAACTTTTGGACTCACATCCAGTTCTAACACTAATCTTTTGAAATTGCTGAGTAATCCAAAGGTGATTAACAGTGCATTAGGATTATTTTCAAAATTTTCATATTCATTTTCTATATAGCTGTGTGTGTATGTACTGTACACATGTGTTGGGTCTCAGATTAGATTGGTTTTATGGAACCTGATTGAATCAGACATCGATAAAGCCTGACATGGCAAGGGCTGCTGCTGAGCTTGCACTGCTTTATTTATCACCCCAAAGTGAGTCAGTTTGTGGTATGTAATGTATGTGTTCACAAATTTCTTACACTCTGCATTTGTGTGTGTGTGTGTGTGTGTGTGTGTGTGTGTGTGTGTGTGTGTGTGTGTGTGTGTGTGTGTGTGATATATAGATATATTCACACAGTGTATATAAAGATACACACTATATATATATGCGTGGACATGTGTGTGTTTTCGGACTCTAGACTTTGTCTAAGTTCTACTTTTCTTTTTTTTATACATGATATTTATACCACAAGGACAGCAATACAGTCAGGAACAGAATTTTGATGAAGTGTGTGTTTATTTGTCTTTGTGTGTGTGTTTTTGTGTCTACGTATTTATAACACAAGGACAGTGATGCGGAGAAGAGCTGCATACTGATTAAGTGAATTCGAAGAGAGGGTCTCTGTGTTGGCAGGCAGAGCCACACAGCATCAACAAGTCATTCACCTAATTTAGGACACACACAGACATGTTTCACTCAAAGATCTTTCCCATAACTGCGCCACAAGACGTTTTGAAAAGAACATTTTTGCCTTCAGCCGCAGTGTTGTATGCTGTTTAACCTTCACTAGAGACTAATAGTTTTTTCTAATTTTCATTTTATAGAAATAGTGATAAGCCATAAGTCTACATAGCCTCTGAATTGGCAGAGAGGTCATTAGAGATGGAAAGAGGAAAGAAAAGAAAAGAGCAGAATGAATGGACGATAATGGATACAGGGAGCATAGATAGACAGACAGATAGATAGATAGATAGATAGATAGAGAGAGTGAGGGAGGACAGGAAAGATCAATATAGTCTGTACTTTGAGCTAAGAATCTACATATCATGGAAAGGCGAGGGAGGAGAGTAGGTGTAGAGAAACTGAAAAGTACACAGTGAGTTTTAATGTTTAGTTTAGTTTCCTTGTGTTGGGGAAAGAAAGAGACAATAAATCTGGTAAGAGCACAAGGGGATGACAAAGTTGAGAAGTCCCTTTTTTAAGTGAAATGGAAAAGTATTCAACAATGGCGTTTCTGAAGAAAGATAATAGAATATACAGAGAGAGAAGCTGAGAAAGAGTCACGCTGCTGGAGGAGGGAGAGTGACAGACCGAAAGGGGATTTGCAGTCTTTCTCTAAGATAAGCACACTGTTTTCTTTCTATCCTGCTAACACTCACACTCACAGTGGCACCATGTGTACACACACGCACAAATGGGCACACACACATGACCAACACTACTCTATTGCAGCAAGCTCTTGGCACCTGACAAAAGATCACCCACTCAGAGTTGCCATGGCAACGAGGAGATTCGTTGTTGCTACCCATACAGCCTGACTCCCAGCCTGATGAGTAAGGGTGAAAAAAAGAAATATTTAAAACAGCTAATTGAACTTTAAATGAAGATGTTCATTTAATTAGAAAACTGAGAAAATTATAATTTCATGATACAAAAATTACATGTTAATTTTTTAAGTGGTGTTTAATTAGTGTTTGACCAACATGTCATTATACAACATCAAGTACACTGCAGTTTGTTTGTTGTTTTGTCCTAAACATCTATTATTTATTAGTGCTGTAATCCTCTGATCAAAATAGGCCATCAATAAAGATTTTATGAACTTTAACTTTAAAATACTAGATATGACTTGAAAAGAAATATCGAAAATAATTTATTTTTCTCGTTTCATTTTTGACTGAATTTTTGACTTTTTTATTACATCAAACATATATTTTAGAGACAAAGCTAAAATCGCACATCTTCTTTGTTGGGGAGAATTTGTGATTCATTTCTAGGATTAATAGTCTGCAAAGAAATAGAAATATAATTGTATTTGCTGATATACTGCATATCTCCCTAACTTAAATAAGTTAATACCTAATAATACAGTTGGAAGATAACTATAGACAGCACCGTATAACGATGATAAAGTTAAAGTTAAAGTATGATCTAAAACATCAATGTCATCTTAACAAGCTATCTGGATGTGTAGATTGTCTGCGAAGCTGTGCAATTCCTAGAAAAACACACGTCAAACCAAAAAGACTGTGTTTCACTTAGTCTCTTGATGTTTAGTATGTATTTTTTCATACTTTCGAGTTTGCTTGACAGACAGAAACAGTAATGAGTGTAGTGGCTGTGAACATTGTGAGGGGATGCAACTGCACAATTTAGCAATGCAGCAACCTGATCAAATACTCACATGCGGTTTTAAATGCATGAATCTGTACATACAAGAACACTATGTGCAAAATACATCATGATATGTTAAATATAATGGACTTTAAAATCCTAACAAGCTGTAATGGTCACCATGTGAAGATACTCTCTCCAGGCAGGTTGAAAAAGTTGATCAGCTGCACAACAGCACCTCTGGAGGGAACACTTAAGCAATGCCAATGCAGGAGCTGAGCCCAGGTTCATCCAGTGACTGCCAGCCTGTCACCCAGCTAAATGCATGTGCATCAATCATTATGTATAAAACAAGCCTTGTCCATTAGTGCACCATCAATTATGGCTAATGTTATCTTCCATACTTCTGCCAACAAAGGTCAGTTTACTTTGACTGAAAATCTCAGTGTCTCTCTTACTGCAATTGTAATGTATATTGTGTTGCAGTGGGGATATAGATAAAGGAAAGCGCATATCTTAATAATTAAAGAATTATCTATGGATGATTGTGAGTTTTGTTGGTGCAGTGCTTATCCTTTGTATGACATGACTATTATGCTATTGTCAGCACATTCAATTTAAGATAATTAGCTGTCAGATTATATTAGCTTTTAAATCTTTTCTTTTGTACAAGTGGGGAGTAGTCCAAGAACTAAAGAATCTTTTATGTGCACATGCACACAAAGAAGATACACACAAACCACACACTTCCCTCTTCTGTTCAGCACACAGATATGAAATAATGAAATATTGATACTCCACAGACCGTGAGCAGCTCAGCAGCAGCAGCAGTAATTTTGAGACCTGAACACATGAAAGGAGAAGTGAAATGTTTTTTCTTATCCTTTTTTACCCTCCTTTTTGGCTTCCTGCGTGAGACCTTTTGAACTCCAGGCCCACTGGAGTTTAAAAGGTCAGTGACCGGTTTCCGACATGGCTGACATAAGACACTGCCAAGAAGAAAAAATATTTACACTTTCCCTTTCTGCATGAAACATGTATTACAACACAGAAACAAAAAAATAGTCATCAATAATCAGTATACCGGATCTAGCCCACAGTGGATTTAAAGCAGCTATCAAAGACAATGAAGGCCAGATGTATCAACGCTTTTGTGCCTTCGCGGGAGCGGAAACTGGCAAATAGTGCTTTTTCATGTCATGCATATGCATTTACAGGAGGGTCAAGGGGATATTGGGAGTTTCCCAAAAAAAGACGGGAGGGGAAGCGTAAAGTGTGCCTAAATATGAATTCCACGGTATGTACAAAAACCTCCAGTGAACGCGCACGTCTATTTTGCGGCAAAAATTCTCCACTTATCAAAAGCAGATGTAAACCAGCTGCAATCAGGTTTTCTCGCATAAGCCTCCTGGTGAAATGGCAGCAGTAATCCGAGAAAGACGAAGACACGGGTGAAGGAGACAAGCTGAAAGGATTTTTGCCACAAGGATCAAACATTTTCAGTTCAATCATTAAGCGTTACAGATTAAGCAGCCATGCAATGTTACAGGTACTATAAGAAATCAAAGAGGACTCTGAATCTTCGACTCAGCGTTCACATTCTATTCCAGCAGTTGTTAAACTCCTCCCTACAAATATTGGCATCAGAATCATTTCAAACAGTCACAGCATCAGCAGTGGGAATATCGCAGTCTGCACTCAGCCGTATCATAGCACAAGTACTTAACGCTTTGCTACAGCCCAAACATTTCCCAACCACTAATGCCGAAATACCACGCACAGCGTGCGCTTCCTGCACGATGGCTATGGCGCTGATAACGCTACATTTGCAAATGTACCTTCATCTATCTGGCCCTGACAGTTTTTAGAATACTGATTATTTTATGTGACATTCTGTGTGCACGTGCCCATGTGACTGCATGTGAGTCTATTCCTGTCAAAACATGCAGCGAGCAGCAGCAGGGATGGATGGCTGACATTTCCCTTAAAAATGATGCAGCAGAAGCTCTCTGTGTGTGTGTGTGTGTGTGTGTGTGTGTGTGTGTGTGTGTGTGTGTGTGTGTGTGTGTGTGTGTGTGTGTGTTGTGCATATGCATATTCCTCTTCATTCAATATGCTGTTTCTCCCCTACAGGGTCTAACATCTGTGCTGTGCTTATGGGGAATACTGTATAATGGAAACACTTAGAGAGGCCACCTGCATATTATAGCTTGTGCAGTCATCGGTGATATAACAGTTAGAAAAACACACAGACACACACACACACACACACACACAATGACTTGTCTCCTAGGAGGTTGAACGACTATATCAACACAGACAGTTCATTATTATGTTGCTATTTTCTGGGCAGCAATTCATCTGTGCCAGGAAGGGGTTATCCCTATCCACATCACAAGCAATATTACAACATAGTGTGGATGATGCAGTGGGAGCCCCACCACACTTTAATGCAAATCAAATGCCAATAAAAGTAGCCCCTAATCACATTATTTATTATTATTCAATAAATTTGGGATCTATGGCTTTCATCCACACTCTCTTCTACCAGGCTTACGCACCGGTCACTTTCCTTCTAGGACAACAGGTTAATTGCAGATGGTGATGCCTGAGAGTTGAGTAGCTTGGGTCGTTTGCATGGACTGTAATTACATCTCCTCCCTTTAAGCTACCAGCAGAACATAGACCCTTGTTAAGGAGGCAGACCTACAATTAAGGAAACAAATTGCAAATTCCTTAAGGGTGACTCTTTATCACTAAGGTTACATTAGATGGGAGTGTGCTGCAACAACAGGGTGCTTATTGGAAACAGAAAGATGTGGTTATTGTCCAATTGACATCTTTTTTTGCCAAGCAAATGCATAAGGGTAAGTAGCAGCTTCACTCAAAGCAGTTACAGAGACTACTATGGACTTGGCACATTGCTGTTTTGATACGTGAAATTGAGAAAGCCCAACACTGCTACAGGGTCTGAAATGTGAAAAATGAAGTGGGAAAGACTGGGCTGGTGTTTAGAATAGTTTCTTGGCACTTGGTACTGGGTATTGGACAACATGATTGAATACTATATTTATTAGTCTGTGGAAATCTTTAACACAGCTGCTAAGGCAGCCACAAACACATTGTGTGTTGAAAACGGCCAAACAAACCTTCAACTTCATTTTCTGAAAAGACAACTTGACAGTTTGTCATGATTTGGCCTTGCCACCTCCCCTTTTCTCATGCTGTATCTGTGCGTGATTGTGGGCGTGTCACTCTGGCTTCCTCTTTCCTTGCTGATTACCACCTGCAGTGTCTCATTACAGTAATCAACCTACCTAGTGAAATACACCAGCTTTTCATCCACTGCTTGCCAGTTCCTCAGTTCACCTTTAGTGGTAACCAACGTAACGGCCAGGTCCATGTCAAAGTTTGTGCCAAGTGTTTTTTGACTTGTGGCTACCATTTTGTTGTCTCTACCTTGCTTTAGTCTTTCACCGGTGTCTGAGTTGCTGTCTGCCTGCTAAGTCGTGTTCTGGAACATGCTGCACTCCAGCTCTCCTTTTTATTTTGGAAACCTCTCGCCTGCCTGCTCGTTTCCCTCCATGACTGCTCAGTTCACCTACCTCCCTTGCCTTTTGTCAATAAATATTCCTGAGTTAATTGTCATCTCCCTAGCATCTGGATCCCTTTTACAGTATCTTAACACAGTATTAGTTTGAGGATGAAAAAATAGGTGATTCATGCAAACTTATTTATCAGTTCAGGTAAGAATAATTAATTTGTGGAAAACATATTACAAAGTTCAATTTCAACAACAGCAAGGTGATTATTGTGTCATAATATATAAGGGGTTTGTTTGGATTAGACAAGTAGTCTTGTTGAGTGAACATTTGCTATAGTTTCATATAGTCAATTATAAATAGACCTGGCATTTATCACTGGAGAGAAGACTTTAGTGTAGAGACACAGAGAGTCAAGGTCAGATAAAAGAGTGAGGGTGTTTTATTGTGTGTTTTATCGCGCATTGAGAAAACAAAAGGGGAATGCAGATGATAAAATGTTTTAAGAGTTACACAACTGTTGGGATTTAGAAGACACAGGTTCAGTTATAAGTAAATATCAAAGAAATGTGATCAATATTAATAAAGATTTGAAAATTATAAACCTTATCAAATGGAATAAATAATAAACGGGAGACCCCCATGAACTCAGGGAACAATAACTGAATTGTGAATAAAGTCACAAAAAGGGGTGTATATATTATATCACATTTACTTACCAATACCTTACTGTTAAATACTGATTAATAATTACTAATTCTTTAAATCAATAAACATTACATTATTTACCTAAAAAACAAGCGTGTGTGAGAAAAAGGTGGAGGAGAATGAGAAAGCAACAGAGAGAGAGTGAGAGTGAGAGTGTGAGAGAGAGAGAGAGAGAGTGTGTGTGAGTGTGTGTGAGTGTGTAGAGATAGTAAAAGAGAGACAGATAAAGAAGCAAAAAAGGCAATATAAAACTAACATGAGATTCTACCTTCAGGTGGGTGTGTGGTCTGATCTGATGAAAAGAACCTTATGTGTAGTAGCATTTAACTAACACATCCTGGGACAACACAATTAATGTAGCATATTAAGCATACATAAACAGAATCTGAAATCAGACCTAAAGGCAACACTTAGGTGAGACTTTGTCTTGAGTTTTTTTTTTTACACCTGTTACATTGGCAAGGCTGTGTCTCTGGGATCAGGCCTTTCCTTTATAAAGGCAGGCCACATGTTTGCACAGTTTTTTCTTTTTTGTCCACATGATTAGGTTCCAACAAAAATGCCAACATTTAAATATATATATACACACACACACACACACAGACTTCAAATAATACACGCAAAGAAACATTTAAAAAATGTAATTGTGACTGCTGTCTAATAGAAACCTAAATCAGTTCAGATTTTTAGATTGCTGCAGCCCAAAATGCCTAATTTTGCAGGACCTTTTGTGAAAAATTGTGATAAAAGTTGCGATGTCTTCTGTATTTTTGTTGCTGTGAAGTTGAAAAAAGGAAAAGGAAGTTTGGGGTCCCGTGCTGCCCCCAATACCAGATAAGCAGATGAAGATGGATGGATAGATGGATGGACATGTGTGATGTCAACCTGTTCTCACTCCCGCTTGGTCAGTGGCTCTCAGAGTATGCCACAGAGTCACATACGGACGCAAAGTCTGGCACATGGAATTGTTGGGACTGGTGGAAGACACGGGAACCTGCGATTATTGGTCAACTTTGCGGAAAAGTTGCGGTTATTGGTCACAATTGCAAGTCGCACCAAATTCACAGTAATTGGTTGAATTTGCGTGAATTGTTGCGATCGAAATCCTGGAGGGACTGATTAATAACTGTTGGTTTATACAGATCAGGTAGATAATCTGGTTATTGATTCTCAAGGATACTTGTGCAGGTTCCCAGTCACAATCACATGCGCACAGACAAACACACACATGAACACACATATATAATCTTGGTTGGTTGGCAGCTCTTAATGTTGAGTGCCTAGTCTTAAGGTGACTGGATCGATACAGGGGAGTGAATTGCCAATTTCAGTTTGTTTCATAGAAATGGGCTGGCGCTGCATTCTAGAGAAAGAGCACCTGAAATTGGCAGTGGCAGAGTGGAATTGGATTTGTAAGAAGAGAAAAGGAGAGCAGAATGATCAGAGACAAACTTGAACGGCTACATCTCCATGCAAAGACAAGCACACACACACACACACACACACACACACACACACACACACACAATACGTTCCTAAGTCATAGTTGCATATGCATCTTATCCAATCAATGCTCGCAGTTATGAAAGTCCATTGTCTTCCACTGTCTCACCAACATGGAGCCACCCACAAACACTTAATTAGAGCTCATTTTGGCTTATTTGATTGTATAGTTCATGGCAATCAAGATCTGTGTTGGAAGAGCCAATGATTGTGTCTCTAGATAGGGAACAACTCATTCAGTTGGCCCTCTCCATTCGGTTTATTGGTTTATTGACATGGACTGATGCCATCATCAAACTACAGAATGTATTGGAATGGATGGGTGTCTGGCCATAGAAACCGTACACAATTGAAACCCCAGCTATACAGTCCTTCGGAGCCTGACAAATTAAATCAACAGACAGTGTAAAGTTTGTTCAGCTCTGCCTTTGAAGGCTGCGCCGAGCCTGTGGTGTTGGACCACGCAGAATATTTGCTTTTTTGGGGCACGTCGAATAACAGTCACGGAAAACTTTACTTTTGTGAGATTATGTTCGGGAAGAGACCCCTTTCGAACCAACGCATGGTTGCATATTTCATCATTGTTTGAGAAAGTAAACCGTGGAATTATTTGCTTCAAGGCAGAAAGCCAACTGCCTGCTTTGGTTTTCTGTAAGTCTCAACTCCTGCATGTGTGATGACCTAAGACGAGGTAAGTGTTGTTCATAATTTCTGCTTTATAGGGGTACTATAAACGCCATGTCCAACGCCCAATAGACTAAATGAAGCGCAGCGTAAATTCTTTCAGGAAGACTTCTACACTAATCATCTCTCTCTCTCTCTTCTTAAAACTAATCAGCTAATTCAAGGCATTCACTTTTAAGTTAAACCAATCAGAATTGGCCATGAATTTCACCAGCCAATCACTGCATTACATTCCTGCTTTAAATCTGTTTCTCTCTCTGCTGGGGTCAGCTGTCATTTCAGGCAAAGAGTGCAACTGGCAAATGTTCACTTACGCTTTCACGGCCTGTGTCTTGATGCTTAGAGAAAAATTCTCTCTCCCACTCATTCCTGTCAAGCAGCCTTTTCTTCTGCTCAGGTGGATACTCGCGGGTACAAATGGTAGCAACGTGGCAGCGTTATTTTCTTACAGCAAGTACTCACACAAGATTGCAGTTTTTTGGGATGTTTGCCTTGATCAACAGCGCCTAAATTGCCGCACGACTTGCTACTACCTGCATTGAACTGGCCATCAGCCGCCAAACGATTAAGCCTGACGCGCCTCAGTGGGTTCCATCATGGAGGTGGACCTGGTAAACATTTTCAGACTCTTTTTAACAATGCTAAGTTTTATACATTTATAATATATGTTATCAGGCGATGGAGTAGTTTTTTATGCATTCATCACATACTGGTGAGATGCTCTGGAGTTAAATCTTTGTTCTAATACGTGGGCAGGTGTGTTTTCTTGATAGGGAACAATATGCAATGTTAAGAGTTTCTCTCCGGAGCTACCGCAATAATTATAAGTATTTAATTGCTGATGTCAAGCATCAAGCATTTTAATTCTGCATCCGATTAAATCGCAAATTAACAGCAGATCAGTTTAGAGACCAGATGGATACCACACAGAGTTCTAGCAGGAGACACATCTCCAGAACAACTGTTAAGAGGAGACTGCGCAAATCAGGCCTTCGTGGTCAAATAGTAGCTAGGCAACAAGCAGAAGAGATTTATTTGGGCCAACAAACACAAGGAGTGAACATTAGACCAGTGGAAATCTGTGCTTTGGTTAGATAAGTCCCAGTTTGAGATCTTCCAACCGCCATGTCTTTGTGTGACGTAGAAAAGGTGACCGGATGGATTCTACATGCCTGGTTCCCACTGTGAAGCATGGAGGAGGAGGTGTGATGGTGTTAGGGTGCTTTGCTGGTGACACTGTGGATTTATTCTAAATTTAAGACATACTGAACCAGCATGATTACGTAGCATCCTGCAGCGACATGCCATCCCATCCAGTTTGCATTTAGTTGGACCATCATTTATTTTTTAACAGGTTAATGACCCCAAACACACCTCCAAGCTGTGTAAGGGGTATTTGACTAAGAAGGAAAGTGATGGGGTGACGCACCTCCACAGTCACTGGACTTGAACCCAATCAAGATGGTTTGGGGTGAGCTTGACAGCAGAGTGAAGGCAAACGGGCCAACAAGTGCTGAGCATCTCTGGGAACTCCTTTAAGACTGTTGGAAAACCATTTCAGGTGACTACCTCTCGAAGCTCATCAAGAGAATGCCAAGAGTGTGCAAAGCATTAATCAGAGCAAAGGGTGGCTACTACTACATATTAAAAAAATATATTATCATTTGCTTTATGTTTGCCAGCCTTACTCGCCATAACTGCCTTAATTGCCGTGATCTTACCTGCCTTTAGGTTTACTGGCCTGAATTGCCATAGTCAACCTGAATTGCAAGGATTTTATTTGCCTTTATGTTTGCCGGCCTGACTCACCATAACGGCCTCAATTGCAGAGATTTTTGCTTCTTGTTTGGGGCCAGATTATTACACAAATTCGTTGCTGCCCATTAAGGTAAGTATATTTTCTTTAATGCCTCATCACGTAAGTTACGGAGGTAACTCAAGTTTCTATAAGTATAGGCGTAGCCCTCTAAGGGCTACGCTATTGGGTTTATCCC
>NC_048409.1:18131581-18149758 GCF_013103735.1 Etheostoma cragini
TCACGACTGCGCATGCGCGAAGGGATAAACCCAATAGCGTAGCCCTTAGAGGGCGAAGCCTATACGAAATAGAACCTCTCTTCACAAAACTGATCAGCTGGTTTAAGGCGTTCGTTTTTTAGATAAAACCAATCAGAACCAGCCATGAATATAATGAGCCAATCTCAGCTTTACATCCCTGCTGTAAATCTGTTTCTCTTTCTCTGCCGCTGTCTGCTGTCATTTCAGGCAAGTTATCATAACCCACGGCATCTTGGGTCTTCCTCCAGCAAACCACTCTAGTAGACTCCTATGGCCCGGTCTTTGGGCTCCTTGACCACCACCACCACCAGTGTCTAGGCTACATCTGGGGAATATGACTTGGCTTGTCTACCCCTTTAAAAATTCTACTCTCCAAAGTAAATTTCATATTATGTGTATGTACAAAAAAAACTTTGAATATTTCCAACAAATTCTCTCCAGATTTAAATCTTTTTGTAAGCAATAATGGGTGCACTCTACCTTTCTATGTCAAGTTTTTCTATCTCTGACTGCTAGATGGACTCCGTTAGAATGGAGTTAGAATACTCTGGCTCAAAGAATAGAGAGGGTCATCGAATTATAATGACCTTATTCATTGTTGAAATCATTTACCTGAATATTGAGCCACAGCTCTGAAAAACTTTTAGATAACACAAGCCCATCATTTCTGTACTTCAAAAAAAACAAACTACTGGGACGCCTTTAACCCGACTCGTGTTCCACACTCCACACTGCTGTCATTGAACAAGAAGTTACGTTGTGAGATCGATAATGTTGTTAGAGACTTTCAATAACAATCTGAGCCTGTCAGTGGCAGCGACAATCAATTTTAGTGGAAAAAAAATCAAGGATGAACAATTGCCCCATCATCATCAGTCTGAAAGACACAGATGCATGGGGAAATACTAGCATGAAAAGTGAGATTTAGATTTTCATTTATATATATAAGCCCCTTAGTGTTATTTTAGCTGCTGTTATCACAGGGACAGAGGAGACAGACCATAGATGTTACAAATACATTGACACATTTTCAACACCTGGAAAGAATACCACCACTGAGGTGGTTTGAGATGCATAATAAGCATAAGAGTAGGTGATCTGCAGGTAAAATCTACATCATACTTGTACATGTAAAGTTACTACACATACAGCCTGCCACATATAGCTTAACAGATTCAGGGACTCCAGTATCATCTGGTATGTCCTACTGTTATTTATGTATGTGTGTGTGTGTGTGTGTGTGTGTGTGTGTGTGTGTGTGTAAATGGTTGGTGATGTGGTAACAGTGGGGTAATGATTACTCGTGCTGAGTCACAGCTTACATAAAACAACAAAAATACACAGATATCTTTCGGTAAATTATAACTATTAACGCACACAAACTCTCATAAGCTCTGTGGAAATCAAACATGATAGGGATGGGATTGATTGTAACAAGCCGATATGAGGATTTTAGACTGCAGTTGTTTTCTCACACTGTAGATGGTAGATAGATCTGACACTTCATGGCTTTGGGGTCTACATGCTTCGACTGACACACACACACACACACACACATACACACACACACACACACACACACACACAGATTACTAAGGCCAATATCATTAACATCCAAAATGACACCAAATTTACTGAAGGCAAGGTCTCAAACGTCTCATAAAACTTCCCAGCTTAATGAGGCCCATTGGCAGGACACACACACACACACACAGTCACACACACACACACACACACACGAAGTGGCAAGCCCCTATGACCACAATACACCCTGTGGATTATAAGGTGCTATCTCACTTGAACTCAGAAGCACTTTGCCCCGAACATTGGAGAGAAGAGGTAAGACTGCAGCTGCAGGCTGTCTACCTGTTCAACTCAAAAACTAATCTTTGTTTTATATTTCACTACAGCCTTTGTTGATAATACAACATGATTTACTTATTTAATATTATGTTGGATGATAGATAATGTATGCTTAAAAGATAAAAACTATTTGGTTAAAAAAATCATTGTTGTTACAGATACAGACTAAAACTTTATGTATCTTGCAAATGTTCGCAGCTTATTCCACATTACTCTGGACAGACTGTGACCAAGTTTGTTAATAATGTTAGTTATGTTTATATGGTTGTGTAGCTCTTTACCAGTAAAGTAAATAATCTAATTTAAATTACAATGCAGCCCTGAGAAACAAATGTCTATAGAGGGCTTTGAATACCGATGTGTTGACTGACTTTATATTCAGATGTACACTGTAGTGATCCAGATTTTTATGCAAGTACTGAAACTTAATTGCAGGTGGCAAACCTCATCTTGGGCTGACATTAACCTTTAAGCATCAAAGTAACCAGTGAACTAAGGGTGTTAAGTAAAAGTTCAAATGAAATATCAGATAATATTCTAAACTGCCTTCACTCATGGGAACCTCAACAGTGCAGCTATAAAGTGCCCCTGTTTATTTTTAAATGTGTGTACATCTGGACCTATCAGAATGTCTGAGTCAGGAGAAGTAATAGGATATGCTGTTGTGGGTGAAAGCTATTTTTAGGCACTTACTGTTAGCTAAGCAGAAGAAGAGAGAATCTGAAAGGGTTTGCACTGTATGAATTTGTGTGTGTTAGTGTTGCACTGCATGTTTGCAACCGTTTTTTGGTGCTTCTGTATGGGGTCCGGGGGGGGCATGCACACGTTTGACTCTCAGTCTCTCTCTTTGCCCTCGCCTGCTCTTCACAGCACATTAAACAGGATGGCTGTAAGCCTCTCGTTCACCCAAATAGACACATTCCCACACAAATACAGAAATTCACCTTGTTTTGTCTCCAAAAGTACATTGGAATGAAGCCTAATTCCATTAGTGATATGATGTGTGCCTTTGCAAACAATAGGCTCGGCATGTCTAGCAGTTTTGTAAACTTCCCGTGTCTTGTAATTATTGTTCTCCTTCTTGTCTTCCCTATACTGTTACAAATGTAGTATAGTAAGCGCTAATAAGGTCAGTACTAACAAGTGACACATTGGTTTTTGGCGGGGGGGTTGCAGCACAAAACCCTCTAGAAGTAGGAAAGATATGCATTCATCAAGGCCAGTTTTAGTATCACTCTAATGTTAAACAATACACAGGGAGAGGAGACAATATAAGTAATGTTACAAGTTAAACTTCAGAAGCTGTGTTTAATTGTTCTCCGTGCCCAGATTAGCTTAGCCGTGTAGCATTTACTGTCAGATTCTTTCAGTTTCTGTTTTTTCGACAACTCCAGAAAGCTTCTGCTGAGTCTAAGGTTAGTGGTTAGTATATGCCTGTTTACTATAGTTTTGGTGTCTGTCTGTCTGTCTGTCTGTCCATCCTGCCAATGGGCCTCATTAAGCAGGGAAGTTTTATGAGACCTTTGAGACCTTGTCTTTAGTAAACTTAGTGTCATTTTGGGTGTTAATGATATTGGCTTTTGTAATCACTCTCTGTGTATGTGTGCGCTTGTGTGTGTGTGTGTGTGTATTAGATGGGGAGGCGGCGGTTCTCAGGTTTGGAGCTGACCCTAATTGTCATGTTCACATTGATGTCCGTGGCAGCCCTCGCTCTCATAGTTCTGTTCGTCACCGGTGAACCTGGAATCATCAAAGATGGTAGGTGAACATGTGTAGGCAGAAAAGAAACATACCTGTATGTATCGGCGTCCATCCACCCTGCAAAGTAAGGATGTTGTTCTTTAATGACATCACCTCACTTCCATCTTTGATCCGTCATAACTACTACAATCAGGGCTTTGCTGAAATGACAGATTCAGTTCACTCTCTCAATTGGTTATGGTCCATTGCTTAAATGGTATAAGTCATAAATAAGTGTGCAGTCTTTTAGGTAGTTTATTATGTAAGATTACTGGGATTTAACATATTTTTTTAAGTAAACATTTCATCTTTTGGCAGAAACTACTGAAGTATTCGTTCCCCAGTGTCCCAGAATTTCTTTGGCTGAAAGAGTAGACTGTTTCCCTGATGCTGGAGCCTCAAAGGTAAAAGTCACTATCATTTCCAAGATGGCAAAGTTATATTTATGGAGAAAGTTTTCTCAAAGACCTTCAACTTAATGGGCGTTGAGAAGGAGCTGAGGATTCCATAATGACGGATTTTCTTACAACTGAATTCTGAACCATTGACACAATTGAGAAGATGATTTTGGGTACCCTGGTTTTAATGATTTTCATAACGGCAATGATAATAATGATAATAACATTCTTTAAATTAGCAGCAGTGACAAAATTGCCAATGTGGATAACAAAAATAATAACCTTCATCAACTACTCAAACAGCTGCGATGTGAGCAGCGTGGATGTTGCTGGAGCCCACTGGACGAGAGAAATGTTCCCTGGTGTTTCTTCTCAACCAACCACGGATACACAGTGGAATCAGTGGAGCGACCAAATCCTTACAGTAAGAGATTCAGTCTCTCTCTCTCCCTCTCATATTTGGCATACTATAATGTTTTTTTAATTCCTTCAATCTGTCCGTCTGTCTTCATCACATCATTTTTCCTTGACTTCATTTCTTTGCCTCAGGCATGCTTTTCTGTGAAATATGACATGGATGGCATATTAGAAAACATGATTGACTTTGCAGCATGCAGGTTTTTCTATTTTCTGCTTGATTTCACTGCCTTATGTGAACTCCTTTATTGTGTAAAAATTAGGAATAAACGTTGGACATTTTGAATCAAGTCTGAACAACATGTCCAGTCACATTGTTTAAATAACATAAGAACATGTTGTTAAAGGAAAAAAATGATATCGTATTATGTAACAAAAGGTGGTTGAATTGAATTATGGCAAATGCTTAGACAGAGATGAACATTAGCCAAAAACCATTAACCATATCACGGTTACTCAACAGGGACTTTAACCATTGCAATAAAATTAAAGCACTTGTTATATAAGTTTAGCTGTCTCCAAATAGTTTTACATGTATTTTGCCATGATTCACTCAAGGCTCCTATGCAAATTACACACATTTAACTCAAAGGCAACTGTGGAATGTAAGCATTTTGCAGCCTTTTATCATACTGGTAAATGATAACCTGGGAATACATCTGCCTTTGAAGAGATTCCCATCCAAGTTGGCCTGAACTTTAAATGGTATAATGATTATTGTTGCAGTTCACGCATCACTGTAGGGAATATATACTGTATTTGTCATGTTATAATTAAATGAACATAAGTGATCCTTAAGTAGACCGTTGATGTTAAAGGTGTTTTTAATATCATATTTATATATTAATATAATATTTATTTAAGGAACAGTTGAAGTTGTCAGGAAACTAGCAGCACATAATCCCGGGTAAAATCACAAGTTATAGTTTTTACGTTTAGGTTTTTGTATGTGTTAAAGAAACGCGTTATAATCATGTTAATTAGTGAGCTTTATAAGGTGATCAATTTTGTTGCCTTCGGACAGAGCCATACTAACCGTGGCTAATTTAATCTTTAATATAATAATCTTTATATTTGTAAAGAAAACAAAACAGTTTTATAACCTTTACCCTCTTTCACCATGTCTTTGATTATGCAGTAATAACAGCCCAACTGAAGAGAATGGCATCTCCTTCTTTATTTGGGGCTGATATACAAGAGTTGTCATTTCACGCAGAAATGCAGTCCAGCAATCGACTTCGATTTAAGGTAGACACTGACAGACACCATCTCTGTAAAACACCTTTTTTGCCTGCACACAAATTCACACTCACATCCTCGCTCACATCCTCGCTCACGCACGCACGCACGCACGCACGCACGCACGCACGCACGCACGCACACACACACACTTGGACAGCAACAGAGGGAATTGTGAGATAAATCCACTCCAGTCTAATACATTTTTTTTATCAAAGCATGTTTAACAAGAATCTTGTTAAAAACAAAAAAGGGCAAAAATAGCAATGTACACAACAAAGTAAGAACATGACTGTGAGATATGAAGCCACACTTACACATGTTTCTTCTCTACTCAGATCTATGATGCCCACAGGAAGAGGTTTGAAGTCCCCCATGAGCACGTCAGCAGCCTCAACAATGACCCCACCAGCCCCATCAGCAACACACTGGAGATGACAGAAAACCCCTTTGGCCTTATTGTGCGCAGGAAGGAGAACAACAAAGTCCTGTGAGTGCTTACAGTGTGTGTTTGTGTGTGTTTTTTTGTGCAATTGTGTTTGACAGGGACAGGATTGCTTATAAGAACTACAATATCCCATTGTTTGCCATGTGGACAGTGAAGGATCTAGAAAAGGGAGCAGAGTGTATATACGGTTTATATTCAACAAAATAATGTGCATCCAGACAAGTACTGTAATTTTACTGTGTTTTAATATACTACATACACTGTAAATGTGGGATATATACTATTGTATGGCTTCACCTGTAAAGAGGGATGATTGTTGAAACATTTAGGTAGAAAGAGATTTTGAAAGTTGATTGGAGTTCGATAAAGATGGTATCCACAGTATCATGTGTGGGTGTATTTCTGGAGGCAAAATATGGTAAATGCCGTGGTGCCCAAGCGTACTTGTGCTTCTCTCTGCCAGTTATTGTCTTTTCCCATTCACCTTATAAAATTGCAAATTGGCAATATATTGGCATTGTTGTTGTGAAATGGTCACGTTATTTAATCTATTTGTGTACAGGTCACGTACATTTTTTTGTGTGTTGATTACAAATTTTGAATTAATGTATTTCAATGGGAAGCCTAATTCGTGGTTACGGAACGACTATGTTAGCGAGTAGTATTCAAAATCCGAAAATTCAAGAACGGTGGTCGATGGGTCAAACAAAACATGACTTTTACCCCGGAGACTGGGGATAGCGTACCACATGTTGCAGTTCCTTTCGACGTTATTCTCTTCCTAACCACAACCGGCTCGATGTTGTTGGCATGTGGCGTTTAATTTCCCCGTTGCTGCATCCTCCGGAGCAGCCCAGTGTCATGGTAGTTTGTGAAATGGTCATGTTCGAAAATCGTGACTTGTACACAAAATAAATGACATTAACGTGACCTGTACAGGACTCAATGAATCAAAATAACGTGACCATTTCAGGAACTGGCATGAGATTGGGTTGCATAATCTCTAATTGTCCTGCATGATTTCAAGATAATGACATTTAACACCTTGCTATGTGGCATGTAAGTTTAATTAGGGTTCATGTCGAACCAGGCTACTTGGTTAGCCCTGGGTGACATTCCAGTGATCAATTACCCCTCAGAGCTGGGGGCCCACACAGATTTCCTATTAAACACAAAAAGGCCAAAAGCCATTATTATCGTTGATGGGCTATAGAGTATGGCACTTTGTAAAAAATAAGGCTTGTGAGGGCACAAAACCCATGTTTGTACTACTACCAGGATTTGTTGCATGGGAATAAATACCATAACCCTGCCAATCTTTGGCTTGCATCATTTACTGGTGTATTGCACAGCATTGTCTTTCCCAACACTGCACATGACCTTCAACCAGAGGGAGTGATATTGCTCTGAAGATTAGCAGCTGTATATATACAACCTGGATTAGTTAGAAAAGTTATGTATTAGCATTAAACCTGATTACAAGTCAGGTAAAGCCATATTTTAGTGGTTTTAGAGAATGCGCTGATGCAGCAACAAGTCTGTGACAAAAATCACAAATATAAAGCTTCAAACTGAAAAAACAGCTAAATACCGGAAACAGCTATTGTTTAAAAGCTCTGAGCAATAAAGTGTAACACATCTTTGTGGTAACGTCAATGTTTTTACCTATATTCCGACTACTGAACATACTAAAGCTGTAAGAATGACTTCCCAACTCGGGAAATTGGACCATCCGAGGAGCATGTGACTGTGGCCCATCAACCTCTCCACCAAGTTAAATCGTTTTACATTACCAGCAAAGAGTTCACTAGCATTAAAGTAGATACCAGCAACTATTAAAAAGGACAGCTGGCTGTTGACCCCGAGTATGCTACATATGGATTAATCATATTTAAAATATTGCAACATTCTTACCTGCTTATCATAAAAGATATCACATGCACCGGTTATTGTTTTCATAATTACTTGATAAGATTTTTATAATGACATGAGTAGCACAAGGCCAATAAAAAGTACAGTGGTAACAAGGTTTATGTATTTACTTTTCCATCTAAGTCATCATTAAATGTTTATTGTGACATAGTTTTTTTTGATATTTTAATGACAGTGTTGTAATCAATTTTCTGTCTCACTTCCCAGTGGTGACCCGCTGATTTTGTCTCCTGTTCGCATAAAAACAACACACATTCAGCTTTGACAGTACACTGGCTCCACTTGTGTTTGCAGACCAGTACCTACAGCTGTCTGACATGTTTCCATTCCATACAGTTTTGGAACAGAGGCAGATTGATAACTTTAGCTAGCTAGCTTCGCTTAAATCTCTTACACTTAGCTTACCTTTCTCTTGCTTCCTTATGCAGATAAACATCTTAGGTGGTCCAAGCTGTCAGTTAGCGTTACATTGCAGAATGTAGACACTGCTGTGTGTTTAATACATTTTAATAAAATGTAATAAATAAAATGTTATTACCAAGGATTTGGCTGACATCTCCCAGACAGTCAGAGATTCTTCTCCTTTCACCTGCATTCACATTGGGAGTGTGTGTTAAGGGGGGCGGGGATCAGGGATTAACAGTAACACATTTCAAACTAGAAATAAGTCAAGCTATTTGTTGCATTTGAAGCAGGACGTTTTACATCCAATCCCAGGAATGACATTAACCCGTAGATCAGACCACACACGTGCAATTTAGTGATATCCCTGCAGTTGTGGTCTTGAAATAAACTTCTCTCCATCCGAGACAGAGACGAGACTGGTAAAAATGTGACAGAGGCCTTCAAAGAGTGGTGTCTCGAGTACTACAACATACCGTAGAGTTATGATACCAATAATCATTCTGCTCTTTGATCTTTATGGCTGTTGTATGGACATTCAGTTCTCATAATAAAAGATACCAGTGAAATGACTTCTTCACTGAACACAAATGTAGCCTCTCCTGGTCATCCTTTTGACCCTGATTGACTGTGACAAGACACAACTATCATCATCATTTGATTAAAAACGAATGTAATTAGTCTTTATTTCAGTTGTTTTTGGAGGTCCTGAGTTGTCATGACTATATAAATATATAAATGTGTATTTACTGCATTTAAAACCTTGACTTCCTATATTTAGTCTGTTTTGGCAGCTGTATACACCTAGAGCAATCTCAGTATTTCAACTAACAGTGTACAGTATGTCTTATTTTCAAGAAAAATGTTACCCAGAGAGCTTATTATAGCTTGATGGGATGGTCTGTCTTCAAAGTTTTTTTTCTTTCTACAACTCAACTCCTCAACACATCCTCTTCTCATTACTACCCTCTTTTCACTTCATCTCACTCTTACTTCTTTGTCTCTAACATTTTCTGTCTCACTTGTTCTCTCTCTTTTTTGCCACATCCCTTTGCTTTTTCTCATTTCAGTGTTCTCACTTCCCCGTGATGACCCACTGTTTTTGTCTCCTGTTCTTAAAAACAGGTTTAACACTACAATGGCTCCACTGGTGTTTGCAGACCAGTACCTACAGCTGTCTGCTAAGCTTCCATCCCATAATATCTATGGCCTGGGAGAGCATGTGCACAGACAGTATCGTCATGACACGAACTGGAAGACTTGGCCCATCTTCACCAGAGATGGTTTTCCTAATGGGGTAAGGCGCACGCACACATGCACACACACACTATGATAAACACAGCATATCTATACACGTTGACCCCGTAACGTTACTCTATTTTTGGTTACAGTTGTTGTGTTCTGTTTACATGTGCTCCCAGCATGTGTCCTCCTTCCCAAAGGTTTTCTAATTAAAAGGAGTATAAAATGAAGCACAGGATTCACCTCCTCAGCTTCAATAAGTCTCCCAGGTTCCTCCAGTGCCTCACACCTGTTCCCTACATCCCCTCATCCCTTTGTCTTCCTACCTTCCCTGCAGGATACACATAACCTCTATGGACACTATCCTTTCTTCCTATGTTTGGAAGATGAGAGTGGAAAGTCATTTGGAGTCTTTCTCATGAACAGCAATGCTATGGGTAAAGATAATGACACACACACACACACACACACACACACACACACACACACACACACACACACACACACACACACACACACACACACACACACACACACACACACACACACAATGACACAGTCTTTAGGGAAGTAAACAGACACATAAACACATTTAAAAAAAAAAGCAAAAGTGTGCACAAAAACCAAATAAAAAACATACAGTAACAGTATAATACACATACACCCAGAACATTAGGAAAAAAAAGCCATTTGTGAATTGGTTCAAGGGCACACGAGCCATCAGTTATGCCTTATCATCTTCCTAACATAAATGGATGTACTATTGCCTCAATCAAAAAATGTGCTGACAAATCAAAGAGAATATTGCATGGCTGTTTTATTCTATGAAGGGCATGACAGATAGCAGTCAGAATGCCCGTTGACATGTCTTTCTTGCTCAAGTCTATATTCTCATGATATAAAAGCTTTTTTTTGCCTCTCATGGATTGTCCTGACTGTTTCACATTTGAACCTAAAGTCAGCACAACAATAAAGGGATTGCTGGTTAACAATAGTTTGAGAGGGCATTTTTAGAGGGTTAACATTTTTAGTTAAGGAAGGTATTAAGATTCAGTTAGCAAATTTTTTTTCTTCTCAGAGGTGACTTTGCAGCCTGCTCCTGCGGTGACCTACAGGACGATCGGAGGCATCCTTGACTTCTACATTCTCTTTGGAGACACGCCAGAACAAGTAGTGCAGGAGTTCCTTTTGGTGAGGCAAAGACTTTTACTTGGATTTTCTTTTTTTAAAAGGCATATTCTGTATACAAGACTACAGGGGCCTGGTAGCTCACCAGGTTGAGTGTTTGCCCGGTTTACAAAGGCCAAATACTTACCACAGTAACCGGGGTCAACTTCGAACCATTGCCCTTTGCTGCATATCTCTTCTACCCCCTCTTCAAAAATCTTTAGCTATACTAAATAAAGGCAAAAATCTCTAAAAAGAATATATGTCTATATAAATATAAAGAATATACGGGCAAGGTTATGTAAGTATGTTGTGCAAAAGTATCACGTGAGTTGCCTTGGCAAAGTAAATCTGTTAACAATATGTCCAATTGTGTTGTCCAGCTCATTGGCAGGCCTGTCATTCCTCCCTACTGGTCCCTGGGTTTCCAGATTTCTCGGTGGGGCTACGGAAACCTGAGTGAGGTCAAGCAAACAGTGGAGAGGAACCGCGCCGTGGCCCTCCCATATGTAAGATCCTTTCTGCTTACTTTATTCAAGGCTGTTTGTATACAGTATGCTTATCTAAAATTGCTACCAAGGCTATTGCTGCCAACACAGTTTAATTTCGTGTTCATATGTTTGCGAGAAAATTTATTTTAATTTTAGTATTTTAATTTTAAGATGTAAAAGAAAAAGAAAAAAATCTATATCATGGATTCCAGGTGCCTGAATGTCCTCAAACGTTTGGCCCTTTCACAATCAATTCCTCCGCTCTTTGTTGTAAATCCCAAGCATTTACAATCACATTGAGTTACACACCGTTTATCACCACAGTAAAAAAATGTACAATAAAATCATATCAGACTAGGTGTAAGGGAAGGCTTACAGAAGAGAAATAGGCAATCTTTAACCGAGGAACAACGCAGGAAATTCCCCCAAAATAATAAAAAGCCTCTAGCTCGCCCAGTGGGAGCGTTTGCCCCATGTTTGCTGAGTCCTGCAGTGGCCCGGGTTCAAGTCCGACCTGCGGCGCTTCGCTGCATGTCATCCCCCATCTCTCTCCCCTTTTCCTGTCTATCCAGTGTCACTTAATAAAGGGAAAAAGCCCCACAAAAAATCCTTAAAAAGAAGCCTGACATCACTGCCAATCAACAGCAGTCTGGGAAATGAAAATATTCCATTGCATTTTTTTACAGCCGTGTAGCTTTTTTTTGTGTTGGGGGAGGGGGATCAAAAATCCATCCATCACCTTGCACACACCTTGTTAAATTTGAACCACATGCACTACTATGTGCTTCCAGAGGCAAGAGCCTTAACCAATACACTATCTGTGGATACGTGAAATGAAGGTGAAAGCAGGAGTGTAACAGACAGTTAGACTGATAGGGATGGCCTTTAGTTTAGACGGGGTAATCCAGCTTTCTGGTAAATAATGGAGAGTCTGCTGGCTCTATAGGTTCAATCCCAGGACAACCATTTTTGAAGCATCACTGAATGTTAGTGATGATCAAAGATCAATCAACCAAGTTCCTTTCAATATCTCATTCAACCTGGTCTTAATTTTAAAACTACTCCAACACCTCTTCCCTTCTGAGAAACTTGATAAATACCAGTTCTGGTTGACATTTTCTTAGTTAATAGTAACTTTAAGATGTCCCTTCCACACAGAGCACTGATGTTTGAGGTACTTTGCCAACCTTAATTACTAAGGTAAACACCTAATCCTAATCTTCACATTTTCCAATAAAACACTTCAACTGTATCACAACTCAGCAAATACTGCACTATCCAAAGACGTGGTTTGAACTCTGTCTTATTTACGGATCAAATGCAAACAAATTTCTAACCTATCTCAATATTTCATTGTGATAATCTCCAATCTCTTGTTCATTTCAAAATACATTAGGATGCAGCTGCTTCCTCTCCCGCTGTACTCAGGGACATATTTGATAACCATTAGATAGACCACAGAGGGCATTATCACATTCTCCCTAATATGTCTGGAGCTGATTACCATTAGAGGAAGGATCTGGCAGAGCCTTCTAAACCATCTGCTCTATCGACATGAAGTAGATTTTGGCAGACAACAGACAGAGAGCAAGCATAACGTCCCACACACAAAACAGAATGTGCTAACATTCCCATTGTCCTCCCAAGGTTTAGCAGCACATCATTCAAGTTGTTGGCACTCACGTTAGGTCTCCAAAAAACCAGCAGAGGCAGGTCAGACAAGACAGCAGTTGAAACGTTTTCTTTTTTCAATGAGGCTCACATTACATATGCTTTAAAGTGTGTTTATTACACATGGCATGTAAATATAATGTGCTAGGAGGATGCGTTCAAGTCATAATAAAGATGCAGAATTTTGAGTAGATGTGTTGAAGTTATAGGGCTGCGCAAGATAAGGAAAATATGCAATATGCTATTACATTGTTAAATATAACACTTTTACTTGCAATAAATAAAGATATTAAAGTGTCCTCAGTTCTGCATTTTTCTTGATTTCAGTATTATAATTAGTAGTAGTAGTAGTAGTCACAGTAATAGTAGTATTTTATTATTATTATCATCATCATCATCATCATCAGTAGTAGCAGTAGTACTAGGAGTAGTAGTATTAATGTTATCATTTGCTAAAATACAACAAATTGCTTGTTGAATTTAAAACAAATGACATGAAATAATGTCCAACATTGTATTGAACAATGTTTTGAATATAAAAGGCACCACTCATAAAAGAATGCAAGTAAATACTGTTTTGTAAAGAATTTTGATTTGTATTCTTTTCCTGAACAGCATATTAATAATAGTTAGTTTATTGCATGTACATAAGGTGATCATACACTATACTTTCTTATTTTTCTGCAGGACATTCAGTACACTGACATTGACTACATGGAGGATAAGAAAGATTTCACTTATGACAAAATCAATTTCAAAGAGCTTCCTCATTTCGCCGACTACCTTCATGAGAAAGGACAGAAATACATCCTCATCCTGGTAAGAAGTATCTTATTGTGAGTGAAGCAAGTTGTGTATTTCATAATTTAACAGAAACTATAACCTTTAAACAACAAAAAATAACTTGCATTTCAGTTTTGGGTATTATTGTATCCTTAATCTTATATTCCTGGCCAAATGTTGGCTGCTGTGATGTTAAGTTGATACACTCCAGCTGTATGAAGCGCAACAGATAGTTAACCACAGGAGCTTGCTGTCATGAAACCAAACTCAATCTCAAATCATTGACTCTATTAGTGATCAACTTAAAAAAAGAGGTCATAACACTAACAATTCATTTATTTGACATGAAACTCAGAATGTTGCAACATTACATGACTTAAACATGATTTTTTTTTTTTGAATCAGCAACAAGTGAAAACAGCAACTTCAAAATGTTTATTATATAATCCGTCTTTCAAATATACCAAATCACTGTGTTCGAAATAGCATTTATGTTTTTTCATATTCTCACTAGTGTATTTAATTGCCCCCAGGACCCTGCCGTAGCTACCAGTAAGAGGGTAGGGAATACCCCATACGGCTCCTATGACCGTGGGACTGAGAAGAACGCCTGGGTCACTGAATCCGATGGGACAACTCCTCTGTTAGGAGAGGTGAGCTGCATTTGGGTGCAAGAGCGAACTGGATAATGCGTACAGATGAAACATAGTGGCCCCACAATTAGATACTTCTTTTCTTTCAATCAACAACTTCACTACTCCAGGTGGTAATGCCTGTTTACACTAAGCTTCCAGACATATGTGCATGTCTGGATCTGCATCTGGATTAAATTGCTCGTCACAGTGATATTCAGGTCATCAGCTTTGGAGGAAGTCCCACATGGGCCAAGCTTAATGTTGCAAAGCACGAGTCACTTGCATTAGGTCATACATTTTTATACTGTAAAGCAAAGGTACACTTTGTTTAGATTTCTGCTACACTGAAAAGATACAAGCCATGCAGAAGTTGGAGAGGTACTTTCTCTCTGGGGCTCAGTGGTAGAGCGGTTGCCTGCCAATCGGAAGGTTGGTGGTTCGATCCCCGCTGCTGCAGTCATTGTTGAAGTGTCCTTGGGCAAGACACTGAACCCCGAGTTTAGTCCTGCGCATCGGAGTGTGAATGTGTGTGAATGTTTATCTGATGAGCAGGTGGCACCTTGTACGGCAGCCCCGGCCACAGTGTATGATTGTGTGTAAATGGTGAATGTTCCCTGTAGTGTAAAAGCGCTTTGAGCAGTTGTTAAGACTGGAAAAGCGCTATATAAATACAGCACATTTACATTTCTGTTCTGTTCCAAAGTCTAGCTTTGTGAAATAAATACTCATCACTGAAAAAAAACTGTAAATATATATATATATATATATATGGCACAACGTGGCACAAAGATCAATCCCAATCCTAATCTATGCACTACAAGGATATGAGCCTGAGGATAGCCATCAAAGATTTAACGTACAATAAGTAACATTTATAGCTGCAAGATATGAGGAAATATGTGATAATGTTTTGAATAAAGTGATAATATTACTAGAAATGAATAAACCAACATTAAAGTGCAGTCAGTTCTGCCTTTCTGTTGCTTTCAGCATACTTCTTTAATACAAGAAAATTGCTTGTTAAATTAAAAAGTTAAAAGGGAAATGTCTTTAACATTATTTCGTTGAACAAAAGGCACCAATAAACAAAATGAATAATAGCTACATGTCTAAGTGCAGTCTTCAACTGATACTCTCTTTCTACTAACTCACAAAACCCCTTAATGCCTTTTGCAAAGCGTTTGTTGCGCAAGTTGATATCACGCTGACGATTAAAAAACAACATGAAGAAGCCATAGTATTAAAGTTGGCGAGATTTTTCTTGCATGTCTGTTTTTGCCGAGGAGTATTTGAGCCCTTGAATTATACATTATGTAACATGATGCATCTGAGCATTTGCTGTGTGTGTACGTGATTCTATAGTTTACATCAAACCATAATATTCCCTAATGGAAGTTCAAGCCTCCAGTATGTTATTTTTTAATCCTTCTCTAAAAAGAGCACATGTTTAAAAAGCTTTCCCCTGCAGAGAGAGGTGGTGTTGGTGGTGGGGGGGGGGGGTTAGAATCTGCTGCTCCCATGCTTTTATAGTGTTGCTTTTGATTAAGCACACGATTAAGCGCAGTCCATCGGCTAATCTTTTTTTTCATGCTGTTTATAACAGGTCAAACATATGCATTGCTTCCAGATCACTGTTTAATCTCAAAATGTTCTGCATCGACGCATCACAGATTGTGTGTGTGTGTGTGTGTGTGTGTGTGTGTGTGTGTGTGTGTGTGTGTGTGTGTGTGTGAAAGACAGAGAGAGAAATACATAAGTCCCATAAGACATGCTGGTAGTTCTTCTCCTTTTAGGACAGTGTTACTAAGCTTGCCTTGGCTCGTATACCAAAAGACAGACAGCTACTAAAGGCTAACGTAGCTCATAACATTAATCCCCCATCTCGTTTTACCTACGTTTTGCATTCAATGTGAGAATGAGACTAAACTTGTCTGGATGAGTGTGTGGCCTTTCTATTTCTAGAAGGGTGCTGTGTTAAACTGACTCAGCCAGACACCGTTTGGTTTCACTTCTGAAGATGGCTGCTTGCTTCAACAACCACGCCCTCCTCGCCGGGCCAGCGCCGCTCTTCCTTGTTGTTGTAGTTCATGTTTTAAAAGATGAATTTACAAAAGAAGTGTTATGGGAAAACAAGGATAGTCTTTCAGCGCCTTTGATTCAATAGTGTTCTCCACGTAAAAAAAGTGTGGGTTGCAGCATGGCAAGAAGGGAGTCTATCTGGGTTTAAATGTAGGAATGACAGACCTAAACATGGAGAGAAAGAGAAAGAGGCAGGTACAGGAAGAGAGACAGTCACCAGAGGAATGTACAGGGAGACAGATTGGCTCGCTTTCTGAGTGGTGGAGTGACAGGGAGGTACACAGGAAGTTAGACGCTATGAGAGACAAGAGGACAGACAAGAAGAAAAAAAACGTTTTAGCGCTGAAAAAAAAACAAACAAACAATAAATACCCAACCCTGGAAGACATGTTGGAGCAGAGGCAGGCAGAGCGACAGATAGAGACAGCTAGAAGAAAAGACATAGGTAATGACAGTAGGGCTGTGGCCTTGATGTATGTGATTACAGTGAGTGCTGAGAGTAGCATACAAGTGCAGCTGTGAGGAAAAGCAAGAGGATAAAAGGATAGGAAAGACAACGTAAAAGTGAACAATAAAACAAGCTTCTCAAGACAGTGGCTTTATCCGTTGTTAATACTGCCGATAAAGTGAAGGATGTTACCCCCCCGACACAGCACCGGCTTAATACTTATGACATGTGTTGCAGCATAGTGTTTCCATTCCAGCTCAATGTGAGGGTCTTTATTGCATTGTGTTGTCATTTATGGTCATGCTGCTCTCTCCTTTGATCAATTTCATAGACAGTTTACAAAGCTCTATTGTCAATGAAGTAAAAGAAAAGGTTTGCCAAGGGCAGGGCAGAGGCTAGCAGCTGAGCAGAGAGAGGGCGACTGCAGTCCGCTAGGTCGATGCTCTCTAAACTTATATAAGCCGTTTCGTTTAACGTTAGGCTTAAAAAAAACGTGCATGCAGGCGAAGCTTCCACTGTGGTGTTTTTTCAGGATTAAGCTATAAGCAGCAGGAAACTCGGCTTGTTTTTAGGCCTATTCATGCAGTGTAAAGTGCAATGGTAAAACACTGCAGCGCTATTCTGTCCATCTCCACCGAGAACGATGAAATGTCTGAGTCCCTTCCCTCCCTGCTGTGTAGTACAAATTTAATTAAATGTTACCTGTAGGAATGCAGTACTCGAGCATAGTACTAATTCATAATAATTTGTCACATACAAAATAAATGGCTGTTAATTATACAAACGTAAATCCTGTCACACGGCATATGTACTTCTGTATCTTTCACCAGCAGAAAAATTAAATATAAAAAAATGCAGTGATGAAGGTGATGACATCATCTGGCAGTGTTGGATTGATGCGGTTATCGTTACCGCCCTAAATGACAGATGGGCAGACTGACATACGAAGAATATAAAAACAGACAAATAGACATAAATATAAAGGGAAATATGCTAGGAATGCCGGAAGATTTGTTGAAAGTGTTTACTGGGCTGTCAGTAATAGTAAACAGCTGGGGACATCAGAAAGACAAAATCTCATGTTAAAAGAACAAAACAATTTAAAAAAAATAAAAATGTAAATGGCAAGGCAAGGCAAGGCAGCTTTATTTGTAAAGCACATTTCAGCAACAGGGCAATTCAAAGTGCTTTACACAAAATC
>NC_048409.1:18149858-18168793 GCF_013103735.1 Etheostoma cragini
ACCCTTGATATATTCTTAAGGTGATAATAGGCCGACTTTGTAATTGTCTTAATGTGGCTGTTAAAGTTCAGGTCTGAAAGGCAACTCTGAGGGACTATTAATAAGCTCCGACCATGGAGTTCTGACCACCTGCCAAAACATCAGCCTGTAAATCTGTGTGTGTGTGTGTGTGTGTGTGTGTGTGTGTGTGTATACATACATGAGCATGATCCATGTCTGTGCTACAAACTGGGTTGTTAAATTATCGGCAGAGGAAGTATAAGGTTAAAAAAATAGCGACTGTAAGGCAACCTTTAGATTTAAAATCTACTGTGCTTTGCTGAAGGGTTCACACACAGAAATGGGCACACATAGGAAATCTCCGCCTTTCTTTGTGGATTAATCATTTTTCTTAATGCATGTCATTAAGGACGACTTCTAACACACAGTCACGTCTAGAGATTTCTATTACATTATCGATTTCTCCTCTCCTCTGTTCTCTTCCTCAACTCGTCTGTCTCTCTATCCCCTTTTTGCTTCACCATCTCTCTTTCTCATCAATCCCACCCTCTCCCCTACTTCATCCCTCTCTGTTCTCTTTTCTTTGTCACTTCCACATCTCGAAGCTGTTTCTCTGACATTTCCATGAGCCTAGCTTTTGCTTCAGTAGAGCTCTCTACGCCTACGTTGTCTTAGCTGATCATGCCCCATCATGTTGTTGACATGTACGGTATTGTGTAGGCTCACTTCTCGCCTAATTAAAGACATGCTTTTCAAACTGTAATAAAAAGGATACAAAAATTCTGTCAAAGAATGCAACATTGTGCTTTGCCAAAAGTTAATACTGTCAGCAGGGACGCTCACAGAGTGATGCCAAAAGATTGTTTTCAGTTTTACTCCTAAACAAGGTGTGTAAAATTCAGAAAATATCACGATGCAATTCATTTTCAGTTCAAAAACAATTTGAGATTAAAAAAAAGATTCACAGTATGAAAATGTAGTTTCCCAAGTATGTATGTATGTATGTATGTATGTATGTATGTATGTATGTATGTATGTATGTATGTATATATACATACATACATACACATATATATACACATATATACACACACACACACACACACACATATATATAAAATAATACATTATATACAGTATATACCGCATTAATGTCATAGTTAACTCGCAATTAATTGCAATTTTTTATCTATTCTAAACATCCCTAGATTACTTTTTGTCCCATTATATTTTTACCATGGTAATGCTCTTATCAAGACGGAAAAGTGGATCGGTTTGCTTTTGCTTTTTTTTTTTATTATTTATTGAAATCAACACTTGCATAGCCTTTTGTAGTGTTTAATTTCAAACGTAACATTCTTACTTGAAACAGTCATTCACACTCGGAGCAAATCTCTTACACAATGTAACACTGTCCATCAATAAAAGGGTGAAAAAATACTTTGACGATGGGGGGGGGGGGGGGGGGGCAAATTGGCATGTGTGCTTGGCCATCAAGTGGTATTTCAGACTGGACTTGCTGCGATGATAGCTCTGTTCACAACAAAACTCACAGATCACTTTGGTCTTGACAACATTTGGCAACTTTTAAAAAGTAAACTTTCCATTCATGAAAAAAATATATATATTAATAATAAACCGAGCCAAGTAACCATGGAGATTGATTATTTGCAGCCAGCCTGGTCCAGGGTCCAGCAGTTGTTTAGATGGTTAGAAATGGTTGCACTGGCACCCAGAGGGGAGAGTCAGGACATTTCCCGGTGGGACGGTAGTGTCTCGAGGCTGCCTGGCGTGCGGCCGCTGCCCGTGGCAGCTGCCTGCCGGCAGACCTGTGCGTCGCATCATTGTCCCTCTCTCTGTAAAAGTAGAGATGAGCAGCGTGCCAATGATCTATGCAGCTGCTGGTTTATAAAGGATGCGCTCCAGAGATTAAGTGGGACAATGCGGCTATATTCCCAGATGATATTACTTGCAGACTGGTCAGAGACCAATTCATTTAGGATTTCATTTTCTTGTTGCTTGTCCTTCTCTAATGAAGGACAGTTTGTGTTACTCCTTAATACTTATCAATAAGTCTTGTTTTGGTGCTGTCACTTGTCAGAAGAATAAAAAAATAAAAATTGAATATTGTTTTATATATATGCTCACAGCGTGTATTGAAGTCACTTACTTATTTTTCTAGTTTTTTTCCTTCTGATTGTTCTGTATGAACATTAGTTGTACAAAGAATTAGACATCGCTTATAGAGTTTTGTGCATTTATGGTTTTAAAACATGTTCTCAAGTTGTAAATAAGGTTTTGAAATTAAGCCTAGAGTCCTTAGGGTACATTTCCCGAGGAACATTAATTCCCTCTGCTCACTTTTAAGGCAAAGTAGGCTAAATAATAATACATTTTATTTATATTGTGCTTTACGTGGTAGGCTACTCAAAATAGACTTGACGGTAAAGCTAGCACATTTATCACATAAAAACAGATACAGCAATAAAACAAAAACATGAAACTAGCACACTTAAAGCAATTAAAACACAGTGTAGCCTACAGCTTTGTAAAAAAGTGGAGTGACTATGGGTTAAGTAGATATTTTTACATCCTTACGCATTCAGTCGGTTCACTATAGTCTGTTGGGCTTTTTTCTCTCCGTTTGATAACAGCCGTATTTCCCTTTCTGCATATTATTTTCTTCACTTCCTTGTTACTTTCCATTAGAAGCTGCTGCTCATTGGGCAAGCATCTTCTCCATCTCTGCATCAGTAATGCATCAGTGCATCTGTGATCGATACCGTGGTCTATTTAAGAAAGCTGTGAACGTGCACTTATCCCAGCTATCTACCCCTGGCTTGACATAGCTTCACCTGTTCATCCTGGCTCGGCACACGTGCAGCGATGCGATGAGCGGATCACACTAAGTCAAGCTGCACCTTTTCACTTATCCTAGATACCTTTATTCTACTTTTGTGCAAAAGCCCCCAGCTGTTTTGTTTCCGGTCTAGCTAGATCTGGTGTGGTGTTGTAGTTTTACAAACGTTACTAGTTGTTTCAACAGCATGTAAAAAAAAACTACAAAGTTTTCTAAGCCAAAAAGAACGTTAATCTCGGGAAGAGAAAAATTGACGCTGCTAAAATGGGTTTGCGTTTATGTACAGTACAATAAAAAATATATATATATTTTGGAATTCTATAAATGCAGTTCTTTTCCAAAACTATTAAAAAGTGGTTGTAAAGTAAACTCCCATTCTTTTTGTCTCAGGTGTGGCCAGGAGAGACTGTATTTCCAGACTACACCAGCCAAAGCTGCATCGACTGGTGGATTGATGAGTACGAGCAATTCTCCAGGGAGATCAAACATGATGCCCTCTGGATTGTAAGTCATTTTTTAATACAACAAATAAAGGTGTATTCACTGATTCGCTGTTAGCCACCAAAAACCCTGAATTATTCTGAAGCCAATTACGCACACAACTGAAGTGAGCTAACATTTTTGTGATTTTTGGTGTCAATTACTTCTCTGTAGGTTAAACATTGGAGGCAAATAAAGAACACCACAGGCTGTCTAGAAACCGGCTGAAATTCATATTATGATGTTAATGGATCATCATCTGATAACTTGAATTTGACTCACTCATTACTTGGGCTGTTTGCTGCAATACACACACAATTTGTGGATACCTTGTTTTTCTCATCATAGAATACTTCTGGATTCACATCTCATGTTGTAAATAACTTATGAATGAGTTAAATTATTTAAAAAATTTGTAAAAGATAATAATTAAAATTGTGTTTTCAACAAACAATGTCCTCTAATGCATTTGCAGGACATGAATGAGGTGTCTAATTTCAAGAAAGGATCAAATAAGGGCTGTGATGATAACAACCTCAACTACCCTCCCTACACTCCAAGTAAGCCATTTTTTTTATATTTTGTTTGCCATAATCATATTAAATAATTTCCGTCCTTGTGCAGTTTTACAACCCACATGTGCTATTTTAGAGACACGGTACGAGTATCAAAACGTTGTCGTAGCAGCATCGGTCGCAAGTTTGCCCTTGGATGTCATAAATCTACATACCAAAGAAATAGAGGATGTCATGGCCTTGTAGCTTTGAGCCCAAATACTGTGCACAAGTTGATAAATCCACCACAATACCTCATAAAGTACGTTCAGGTCCAGAGGAAAACTCATCTAAAATAGTGGGTCCCCGGTGAGGAATTTTGAAAATGACTCTTCTGCCATGTCTTTTTTTCCGACTGTGTCCCAGACAGGATGATCATAACTGGAAAAGGCATGCTCCCCTGATGCCACCGTTTTATTGCACTCTCCCTTAGTCATCCTCTTCCGCCATTGCGCTATCTATCTTTCATTTCCTCATTCTTCCCACTTCCTATTGCAGTATATCAATGACTCTTGTTTCTTTGGTCCCCTTCTTCCTCCTCTTTCTTTCCTTTTATCGCTAAATGTTATGTATTGTAATGTATTCATTTGATATCTCCTGTCACATTACCGCATCTCTTTATCTCTATTTTTTTCTCATCTTCATCTTTTCTCTTCACCCAGAGATCCTGGATGAGGTGATGTTCAGTAAAACTCTGTGTATGGATGCCAAGCAGGCCTGGGGGAACCACTATGATGTCCACAGTCTGTATGGCTACTCTATGGTGCTGGCTACTGAAGAGTGAGTGCATTCACAATAATAAAAAAGGAGTTTGGTCAGCTTGTGTGCAGGCCAACTTGCTGGCAAAAAAAGGGTGACACACAAAATATTTAAAAAGCAAGTGTAGAAGAATAAGAGGCTGTTGAGAAATAGCAACAGAATTATGGAGCCCACACAACACAAAAAAGTGCAACAGAGAATTCTGTCAGTTCAGTGCAGCACAGTGGTGTATGCCCTCTGCTAAATCAAAGCCTGTGACTCTTGTAGACCATTTGGAAATTGGATCCATGTGATAAGTGGAGAAATATGTCTTAATGAGCCTGGCTCCTTGGGTGAGTGAATGAATTTCTCATCTGGATATGGTGCCGAACAGTTAAAGGGCTCATTACTTACACAAGAGGCATCAATGTGATTACAGAATATAAGCATTGAGATTTGGAAATTGATGAAGCATTAGGCAGGTGAAAGTTGATGTATTTTTTATGTAAAGATATATAGGCATGGTACACATAAGTTGGATGTGTTATAATTGATTTAGGGCACTAATAGATATCTTCTATTTGAGTGCATACGCTAGCTGGAGTGCAAACATTTTGCCAATTATACCTAGGCTATTCATCCAGATCATAACAGCTGTGCATAATTTCATATGCATGCAGGACAAGTGGCACTCAAGTTTTTGTATACAATATCCTATAATCAAGTAACGGCAATGGATGTAAAGCCTGGTAAGTTACAAGAGGCATGCTACCTTGCCTCTGCAACTGTGCTTGGTTAGCACACAGATGATGATATTATGATGAGTGAAGTGGGTCTGAAATGTAGCTAAACTCCGTTTCCATCACAAAATTGCAAACAAGCACAGAGCAATTTGAAAAGAGAGTAGCAGAGGAGGTTCACAAGAGCACATCGGATTCGTCATTCCAAAGACTATCACAATAGTACAGTCAAGATAGTCAGCCTGGCACATGAGCAAGTGCTGCACAAAAGACAAACCATTCCAATGTCACAGAGGTATGAAGGCTGCAGTCCCATTTATCTTAGTACAGGATGTGCTGAAGTATCCAAGCCCCCAGCTAGTCATTTCACACAAGGCTAAAGGATGGCGTCAGTTGCCGAAATGTGATATGCACTAATGGTGATGGTATGGGTAATTGCATCAATTAGAAAGCAGCTTACACCTGCACTAATGGGTTTTCAGCTGTTGGAAAATAACACCCCATAAAACTAAACAATATAATGTGCACACCCCTTGATGCAGAGACATAGCTTAGATGGTAAGGTTAATAGTCAAAAAGTGGAAGAGAGTCGAAAAGGTACCCCTTTACAGTATTACACACAAGCACACAGTGTACTGTATGTACAGCTGCATAAAGGCACACATAATGTATACATAAATTGATACACCTTACATGTGATTACACACAAACACACACTGCACTGGAGACCATACAAAATACAAGCCCACTGAAGTCGACTTGCTGACTCACTCCTTTGGTATTAAAGCTAGTATATTTTTGTCTCCTTTCCGACTCCTATCTTATTTTCCTCCCTCTGCCCACTAATTAAAATGTACTATTGGCAGGAGACACATTTAGTCAACACCATCAGGGTTTCGTATTGTCATGGAAATCAATGCAGTTTCAATTTCTCTCATCAAACAAAATAAGAATATATAAATAATAATGTGCAATCGGAAGGGAAAAGTTCAACTACACACTCTCTCTCCCTCTCTCTCTCGCTCTCCCTCTCTTCCACAGAGCTCTGCAGCGTGTGTTTGCAGGGAACCGTACCCTTATGTTGACCCGCTCCTCCTTCCCAGGTGTCGGAAAATATTCGGGTCACTGGCTGGGGGACAACGCTGCCAACTGGAACGACATAAAATGGGCCATTCCTGGCATGCTAGAGTTTGGGCTCTTTGGGGTTCCCTATGTGAGTTGCAAACGCTTACAAAAGAGCAGATACTGTTTGTATAATGTTTAAAGTATTATTGTATTATGTTTAAAGTATATTGAGTTTGACAAGGGGGTGGCTTAACAGGACTTAACAAGACTGCAAGGAGTAACCTCTTTTTTCAGCTTGAGCTACAGATTCAAACATCACATCATACAATTAAGTGTTAACATTTTAATTTGGACCTCATTTCAAGCCTTTCTATTTGTATTGTTACAGCACACACAAAAAAAAAATCATGTTTTGTTTGATTTCAATTGCCCATAAATTTAGGGATAACAAAACGCCAGGCACCTAAGAGCTGCACGCAGTCTGGTTCACTTTTTAGCAAATATCCATTAAGGCAGGCACATTTTACACAATGCTCTAGAAAATAATTTTCTTTGTTTTTCATTAAGACTATCTGAGGGGAATAACCCTCAGATAGTCTTAATGAAAAACAAAGAAAATTATTTTATGTACAGGATGTAGAATGCATGTATCATCCAAAAACACCTTGTTATAAATCTTTTAAAAAAAGTTAGCTATAGCAGTTGTAGCACTTATCATGTGTTTCAGTTTAGGAAACATGTTGTTCGGTCAATTTGAAGTTTCCCTTAGTTATCTTTTTAAAGAGGATTCAGCTGCTAAGTGAGTTCTATGTTCAGCATACAGACAGAAGGGCAGGCAAGAAAACGTGTGCCTGAAACGAGATCCATTTACATGTCTGGAAGAACACTTGTTCTCATTACTGGAACCCCCACGTTCAAAAACATAAGACTCCATAAGAGAAATACCCTGCTAGTTAGTACCCAGGTGTGCATCCGTAGCGCAAACAGTCCTAAGAAAACATGGAGTCGAAAGCAACACATTCACACACACACTCAAACACTCTCATACACTCTCACACACATACTCTCACTTCCAGCTGTGCACATGAGGTGGTCTTATAGATGCCAACTACATCTTGGTCGGACTGTCTGGAGCAGATTTTAGGTTATTCAACACACACACAAAAGAGAGAGAGAGAGAGAGAGAGAGAGAGAAATAGGATTTGGATCGATTGCCTCCCATTGAGTCTATTGTAAAATGTGGCCAATAGAAAACAACAGAAACTAAGTAGTCCCTGTTGACTGGCCTTTAACTGAAGTCTGTTTCTTGGTCTCCATTGTGAAATTAATGTAAATATAGATCACATCTACTGTCTGCCAGTAAATCTTGACTGAATTGAAACGACATCAAGAAAGACATTTTAATGTGGTTGTCGGGTTAGCCCAGTTGGTAAAGCAGGCGCAAATATACATAGAGGTTTATAATAATATATACTGTGTGTGTATACACACACATTTTATATATAGTATACACACACACACACACACACATTACTTCCATTTCCACAATCAATTGTCAGCTGGAATCCACAGCACCCTCTTTTCTCTGAGTTTATCAAATGGCATGCCAACTGTACAATTCCAAGACACGGAATTCAACATTTAAGAAATTGATAGAAATATATTGTAGGTTGTGGCTAAATGTCAAGCTGCTGTCTCCTCCTGTGTTTTAGATCGGAGCTGACATCTGTGGATTCTTTGACGACTGCAGTGAAGAGTTATGCCGTCGCTGGATGCAGGTGGGAGCTTTCTATCCCTTCAGCCGGAACCACAACGCTGAGGGCTACAAGGTACTGTAAAGGCATTTTCTTCTACAATCCTTGTATTAGACTGTCAGTTTTAGATGTATGTATCACACAGCCATTGTTTGGTCTAAAGTGCTGCAGGGTTTACCTTTTATTTCATAACACTGCATAGGTGTTATAAAAATGCCAAGTGGTTAAAAATAGAAATTCTTTCAGTATCCATGGAGGTTGTCATCATACCAGCACTAGTAAAACTGTGTTATGAAATGGGAGCTGTGGGACCTCTAATTTGGGGTTTAACACTGGGAACGTTAGCAGTTGAAAATCCATTACAGCCGCACAGGGTATTGGACCATCTGAGCCTAGAGTAAAACGAAGCTCTGTAGCTCAGTGCCAGACTGATACACTGAGTTTTTACACTTTAGTCAAAGATAACATTAATGCCAAAGTATGGTAAATTACTATAATATGATGTGCCGTATGGTGGATATATTGTAAAATATCAAGGCAATTTCTGCTTTATTGGCAGCCATAGGCATCATGCCCTTAGAGCTGTGGTAGGCACTTTATTTTTGCCATCGTTGGGCAAAAATTCCATAATAATCTTTCAGCATATTGTAATTCAAGTGGTCTGAGAGAACACTAGACTTCTGCACCTTCACCTTGCTGTTTGTCCAAGCGTTAGATAGGGGCGGGAATCACTAAAAACCACCCGATACCATATCATCACAATACATTTGCCACTATACAATATTAGTGTGATTTTAAACATATTACAATATTCTGCAATTTATAACCTTTCTTCCAACTTCTAATTTTTCCCAAATTCAAATGTTTCCAAAAAGAAACTTTTCCAACATCAGTTTAATCTAAAAAGATCCATTTCTCTATTTGTTCATCTCACTTCAATTGTGTTGCTTCAAAATGGGATTGTCAAGAAGACAAACTGACCAACACATTTATAATAAAAGATTGACTCGGTGTCTGTGTATCAATACAGTATTGCCACTGAAAATATCGCGATACTATGCTGAATCATTTTTTTCCCCACCCCTACCGTTAGATAATATAGTCATTTAAGCTATAGTTTAAACCATTAGGCTATGTTTCACTTCAATGTCACAAGTGTTAAAACGCTTTTACCCTAAGGACTAACCAATGTCTTCAACGCAACTTGAAACTCCTCAAAATAACGTATATGCCCCTGTCCTTTAAAGTAGTACTGGTTTACTTTTGTAATTAGTAGGCAGACATGCTCCATTTGTAGCTAATGTTTGAGCAGACATCCACATTGTTTAATCCATCCATTTCATTTTGGGTATTTTTCATTTTTGGAGATGGTACAATTAAAAAAACACCATCCAAAATCTTGTATACATAGTATCACTTTTGACAGCAACCCTTAATCCAAGAAAAGACAACACTTATGTCATGTTACGATACCCAAAATCTAAGATAATATGTAGTCTCATATCAAAATCTCAATATAATATCAATATATTGCCCAGCTCTAATAATACTAATAATATTAATAATGGCCATAATGAGGATAGAGAGATATTTGTGTTTATCTTTAAAAAGCACACTATGAATATCAAATGTCACATAGAGAGAAAAGCACCAACTGATTGTACAACTGTGTTTATATTGATGCGACATACCGAGCTATTATTGTAGATGAACACAAATAACTCGGGCGAGAAAAGCCTGTCTGCAGCATTGCATAGCGTGAAAGTTGATGCTCTCGCAACATTCTTCATGTGACATTTCCATGCTCATCATCATCATCACTGTTGCAAAAATAGCACGTCGTTGAGGTAATGCTTTGGGGGGGGGGGTGATGGGTGAGTAAGACTTTTGTTTTGTAAGGGTGGGGGGGGAGGGTATATTTGCTTGAGGAAAGGGACATGATGATGATGAATCTGAAGTACAATTTCCATTAAATGAGAAAGCTAATGTGTGACCTTTGCTTTGCCCTAATCATTGCTCTCATCACACGGCCATGCAGGCGTGTTCTCTCTCTCTCTCTCTCTCTCTCTCTCTCTCTCTCTGAGGTGCTAAGGGCATAAATGATTAGCCAGATGAGAGGAGCATGTCCTGAAAGCAACTAATCACCCGCTCACTCTCCACTATCATATGAATTAAATCATACTTCTGTTTCTTTCTCACACACTTTTCCCCCCTTTATTTATTTCTCTCAAGTTCTCTTTTGCTCATTCTCTTAGAAAAATCTGGTTTCAGATTTGTCTTATGTAAAATTAATTTCCATTTTAATATTTACAATTAGCAAAGGTCAACAATGTCCATGTATACATTATAAATGAATTGGTGATGTAAAGAGAAAAAGTTTCTTGTTTTTATTCCCCTCCTCGACATCACACTAACTATAGTGTAGTTGTATGTCTCCGTTGGCCTCATTCAAACAAGGTCTCTCTTATTTTTCCATCCACCCTTCTCTCTCTTTCATCAAACCCATCCCTTTAATCCATTTTTCTGTCTACAGCCCCAGGATCCAGCTTTCTTTGGCTCCAACTCAACGCTGTTGGAGAGCTCTAAACACTACCTAAGGATACGTTACACACTTCTTCCTTACCTCTACACACTCTTCTACAAAGCCCACACCACAGGGGAGACTGTTGTACGTCCTGTCATGCATGAGTAAGTCATTCAAAATATTGGGAGTATAGTGTCCTCATAATGTCAGTTCAGGCAGAGACACTTGCATCAAGAAATTGGCCATTCATAGCAAATGGTCATACATTTAGGTTTGGTAGAAAAAGCTATTTTTTCCTCTTTTCATTTCTTTTTTTAAAATGGGGCTGTCACAAATTCAGAGAAGCAGCAAGGAATCAGCCAAGAGTGGTGAGGAGGTAGCTGTGGCAGCAGAGATTGTGGCTAGCCAGGCCTCATCCACACAAACAAAATTAGCAAAAAGCAGGAGTTTAGCTTTATTTGCCATTATTACACAAACAAATGACCATAAAGCAAGGTTTGAGTAAATTATTCTCTAGTTGTCATCTTGTTTAGTAGCCTATGCATACGGTAAAAACACATTCAAACTGCCAGGGGAAATATGCCCAGAACCAATTCAGCACATACAGAAGAATATGCCACTTCAAATCCTCCGTTTGGACATTGGCACCAGGACAAGCACTTGCCAGACAACACCACAAGACTTAAACTCAGCTGCTATATGAACTTCATATTTTGGTTAGTAGGTTACCAATGCAAATGATTAGCCTACACAAATGCATACACAGATATTTCATATGAATGTGCACATATTTAGCATCATAGCAGAATGCAATCAAATCACGTAGGCCTACCTAGAAGCATTTAGATGCTAAATGCCAATAGGTCATCTCTCCATAACAACTGCATCTTGCAACAGCAGAACAGCAGAGCATGAGTAGCCAACCACAATGCAGCAATAGCTAGCTTACTGACTGCCGAACAAACACAACCTGAAGCAACCACAAAACGACAGAAAGCAGAACAGCAGCAAGCACTTACCTTTGACCCCGGTTGACTAGTGGGTAGGAATCCGGTGAGCAGTCTGCCGACAGAGTGGTCCTATGTCGCACAACAAACACAGGGAAACTCAGCTTTGTTTCTGGTATCTGTGCTAGCTGTATGACAATCAGCTGACCACGCGCCGATAGCGGCAGCAGAAAACGCGCGCGCTGCACCGCGATTATTTTTAACGTTGCTCCTTTATACAAAAAAAAAAGAAAATGAGAGGCACAGACTCTGTGTGGTCAGCTGTGTACAGTAAACGGCAACTTCAAAATCACGATAAGCAGAGTTTCAGGTCCTAATGTCCACGCTCTACACCTGCATGAATATGATTGGACGTTACTCGAGCTAGGAATGAGCCAATCATTGAAGTGCATACTACAAACAGTCACAATCAGCCAATACAAGTGGGAGTTCAGTTCTCTTCCGTTCTCTACCAGTCTACCTAAACCAATGTAACTTTTAAGAGTATTTGTTGGTCTTCATTTGATAGGCAATGAAGTCAGGAGAAGGGGGTAGACAAAAACGAAACTAAAAACATTGTAGTCCACTTAAAATTCCCACTGCAGGAATTTTGAACCTGCTTATTATTTCACCACATAAATCTGACAGTCACGTATATCTGGACAATTTAAACACGCAAAACAACATTTTTATAATAATTATAATAACCTACATGGAAAACAGTGTTTTTTCTTAGTCAAATATGGTGCAAAGTGCAATGCTAGATAAAGCATAAAGTGAGTTTGGTTAGGGGCGCCCTGGTAGAGCATGCGCCCCATGTACCAAGCATCAGTCCTTACCGCAGGAGCAAGGGTTCGAATCCGACCTGGGCTGTTTGCTGCATTTCATCCCCCTCTCTCTTCAATTTTGTTGTAATAAAGCAGCATGCAACATGCATTTACTGAATGAGAGTCATGGTGCATTTAAGCATTGAATGTAGTCTAAAATACATTTTTGTAAGCCAGAGAATAATGACAAAGATATCTAATCAATTCTATACTCTTCTTTGTCACATCCAGGTTCTACTCTGACAGTGCAACCTGGACAGTGGACCGCCAGTTCCTCTGGGGAAAACACCTGCTCATCACACCTGTACTAGACCCGGTCAGCCACTACACACAAAAAAAACTCAACATCCCAGAATACACACATACACATACTGCAGGCCTATATACAAGTGAAACTTGGATAATTAGAGCATTGTGCAAATGTTAATTTATTTCAGTAATTCAACTTAAAAGGTGAAACTAATACATGTTATAGGCTGGAATAATGTGAAAAGGGTTCAATATTGTAGGCTCAAAGTGTCAAACTCTAATCGTCTCTCATCTAATTAATCCAACCCACATACAAAGGGGTTTTGAGCCTTTAAATGGTCTCTTAGTTTGGTTCAGTAGAATTCACAACCTGGGGGATGACTGTTACCCTGACAGACCAGAAAACCATCATTGACCCCCTAAACAAGGAGAAGGATCAAAAGGTGATTTTTAAATAAGTTGGATGTTCTCAAAGTGCTGTATCAAAGCGCATTAATAGAAAGTTGAGTATAAGGGGAAAGTGTGGAAGAAAAAGGTGCACAAGCAGAAGGGATGAATGCAGCTTGAAGAGAATTGTCAGGAAAAGGCCATTCAAAAGTGTTGGGGGAGCTACACAAGGAGTAGACTGAGGCTGGAGTTACTACAGTAAGAGCCACCAAAAACAGACGAACCCTGGACATGGGCTTGTCAAGCTGCTCCTGAACAACAAACAACATCAGAAGCGTCTTACTTGGTCTAAAGAAAATAAGAACTGGTCTGTTGCTCATTGGTCCAAAGTCCTCCTTTCTGATGAGAGCAAATTTTGCATCTCATTTGAAAACCAAGATTCTGGAGGAAGAATGGAGAAGCACACAATCCAAGATGCTTGAAGTCCAGTGTGAAGTTTCCACAGTATGTGTTGATTTGGGGCGCCATGTCATCTGCTGGTGTTGGTTCACTATGCTTTATTAACTCAAAAGTTAACACAGCCATCTACCAGGACATTTTAGAGCATGTCATACTTCCTTCAGCAGATTTCTAGCAGGATTTGGCACCTGCCCACACTGCCAAAAGTTCCAAAACCTCGATCAATGACCATGGGATTACTATACTTGATTGGCCCAAAAACTTGCCTGACCTGAACTCCATAGAGAATCTATGGGGCATTGCCAAGAGAAAGATGAAAGACATGAGAGTGAACAATACAGAAGAGCTGGAAGCCAATATTGAAGCATCCTGGTCTTCCATAACACCTCAGCAGTGTCACAGGTTGATAGCATCCATGTCATGCCAGATTGACCGTAATTCATGCATAAGGGGCCCGAACCAAGCACTGAGTACATATGCATAGTTGTATTTTTCAGAGGGCTGACATTTCTGTATTTAAAATCCTTTTTTTAATGATTTCATGTAATATTCTAATTTTCCGAGATTTTGAATTTGGGGTTGTCACAAGCTGTAAGCCATAATCATCAAAATTATAACAAATAAAGGCTTGACATATCTCGCTTTGCATCTAATGGAAAAATAAAAAAAAGTAATAAAATATGTCAGTTTCACCTTTTAAGTTGAATTACTGAAGTAAATGAACTTTCACACAATATTGTAATTATCTGAGTTTCACCTTCAAGTACCTACACTGAATCAAAATCTACTTGCACGTACTGTATCATGTCTCAACGCGGAAACTATCATACAGTACATATAGATTTGTACATGTAGTACATAGAGAAAAGTGTCTTGCGGATAATGCAGATGAGATATATACACACGCACACTGACCTCCACTGGGAAAACATGACATGGGATTTTCTTTGTTGCCCTCCCCTCCTCTCATCCCTTTTTCTTCTCTCTTTCATATCCTCCCTCTTTTCTCTCAGCTCTAATGAGAGCACTGACCTCATTACTAAGAGATTAGAAGTGTTGATGGAAGTGTGAATGTGTGTGTTTGTGCATGTTTGTCATTGTGTGTGTGTGTGTGTGTGTGTGTGTGTGTGTGTGTGTGTGTGTTTGTGTGTGTGTGTGTGTGTGTGTGTGTGTGTGAGAGACGTATATGCATATGTCTGTGTGTTAGCCTGTACGTGCATGTGTATGTGTGCATAGACACCAATTGCGGTCATGTCAAAGTGGCCTGATTAATAAGCAATTTAGCATGGCCTCTTGTGAGTTACAGAATAGTAGGAAGCAATTGGATTCATAGAGGGGCCGGGAATAAAGTAACTTTGGTCGTGTGATTGTGATAAAAGTTTCTAATACAAGAAGTGGAGGGGTTATGCTTGCAATGCCAAAGCCAGGATTTGAGCAGTCTTAAATAGAGACACGGATAGGCTATGTGCTACGTTGTTAATTTTGCAAATCAAAAAGACAAACAAGACAAATAAATAGCCGTCAACTGTGCATCTACTTTAAGTCTGTTTAAGGCCAGAGGCACAATTGAACTGTAGTGCAGTTGTAAACAGGATAGGATTAAATGAAATCTATTATTAGTGGTGTGTTAGGGCTTGGTGGCAATTATGACCAATCACTTGTTTTCTGTCTCTTTTAAAGCAATGCCCAAAGTGCCCTGATAATGTAATGGAGGGAAATGAATTCAATAGAAATGCATCTCCAAGGAACCAAATTATGACCTTGCTTCTAATGGTGCAGAAATATCATGAATTAATCCACAGTGCATTAGAGGAACATAATTAAAAATACTTTGTAATAGTTTGCTTACCAGGTTGCTGTCATGGGGAAGCTCTTTGGGTGACACTGTAAGACATCTAATTGCAAGTCGCTGACATGTACAGATGCAAATTATTTGGCCAGACAATTTTCAATCAATGCATCGTGGCACATTCCGACTCTCTCTATGTTTGAAACTAGTCATTCACAACACAACCACATGTGCAGTATACTGTACAGTTGGAATGAAAAATATACTTAATTTTTTCCTCTAGTTGAGGAAGTTTAAATTTCAAATCAATTTGGCCAACATGTCCACGAACAAAATTTCCCAGCTTTTGAGTAAAGTGAAATATCATGAATTAATCCACAGTGCATTAGAGGAACATAATTAAAAATACTTTGTAATAGTTTGCTTACCAGGTTGCTGTCATGGGGAAGCTCTTTGGGTGACACTGTAAGACATCTAATTGCAAGTCGCTGACATGTACAGATGCAAATTATTTGGCCAGACAATTTTCAATCAATGCATCGTGGCACATTCCGACTCTCTCTATGTTTGAAACTAGTCATTCACAACACAACCACATGTGCAGTATACTGTACAGTTGGAATGAAAAATATACTTAATTTTTTCCTCTAGTTGAGGAAGTTTAAATTTCAAATCAATTTGGCCAACATGTCCACGAACAAAATTTCCCAGCTTTTGAGTAACATTTGTCCATGTGCAAAGAATTTAGGTCAAACCAAACCTGAGCAAAACACCACAAATACACCATGGCGCTTGATCAATACTGGTATTTGCTAACAATATTTTGGATTCATGACTTTTTTGTTTTTTAACAATAATTTGGAGCCCCCCCTGCATTGACTCTGAGGACCCCCTAGGGGTTCCGGACCCCCTTTTGAAGATCCCTATTTTAGAAGTGACATTGCAGACCTCTGCAATGACAGATCCAATGTGGCTGTCAAATGACAGATCCAATGTGGCTGAATATTCATCTTTTGTGGTGACAGGGTACTGCTGTGCCGTGATGCTATGGTTTAAGCCAGGTTAGGGGCAGGCATTAAGAACAGAGCGCCTACTATCTGCTACAGATGCATCCGGCTGTGAAGGGCCAACATGAAGAGATAGTGTCAGCTGCTTGAGTGAGGTCACACTGTTAAGGTTCTTTAACAACCCTTCACATCCTACCCTCTCTTTTCTTTTTCACTATGCTCATATCTCTCCGTCTCTTTGTATTTATCACTTTGTCCGGCTGCTTCTGCCTTTCTCTAATGATGCTCTTGCTCCGTCATTCATTAGTCGATTCTTTGACCTTGATCTCTGTTATAAACTGGGGAGATCTCCTGTCTCGCTCTCTGCCGTCCCCTCTGGTCTTCATCCATGCTCTACCCCCCCACAACTCGCTTTTTTAGCTCATCCTTTCATCAAACATTGACTCCCTTATCTCATCTGCATTCTCTTAATCAGCTGCTGAAACTTACCCTTGTGATCCCATTTCATTTCATCCCATCTCTCTGTCCCTCACTCTCACTCTCTCTGCCTCTCTTATCTACCTCAGCTACCATCTGATCATGCTGCCAGTGTGAATCTTTAGCCCACCTGATCAAATTTTACCTCATGGCTAACTGAGCTTCAGTACTCTAAATGAGGATACAGGCCTCATGACTTGTCCCTCTCAATCACAGCTAGCAGACATGCTTAGTCCTGCAGTCCCTTCCCATTAGTCAGTGTGGTGAGTGATATGTGCCGCAAGCAAATCAGACACCAGAAAACGAGGTATAGATGGAGCATCCCTTTCCCCAGGCAGATATTTCCCCAGCTGTGTAGCGGTGTTCTGACAGCTGATCTGCCTCAAACTGCAAAAGTGGACCCCAAAGAGGACATTAAGTCATTTAATTTGGTTTGCAAGCCATTAAAGCAACATGTCTTTATCTAAATTGTACTCTTCATAGAGTTCAACATGTACCTTTTGGGTGTTTTGAATTTAAATTTTGCTCTGCTTTGTTTATCTTTTGTTCCTTGTTCTCTTACCGGGTTGTTCTTGGCTTCCTGTCAACCCTCTTTCTTGTTCCTAATAACAGGCCTCAGAGGGCCACACAATAGAACATGCTGCTGGAAAGAGAGAGAGAGAGCGAGAGAGAGAGAGAGAGAGAGAGAGAGAGAGCGGGAGAGAGAGAGATGTTTGTGCCATCAATGACTTTGACAGACGGCCTTGCCCTACACAGCTGACATAGTGTATTTCACAATTTGGACTGTTTTGGAAAGGACCTCTAGTTGCTCTTTCTTTCGCTGCACTCTCTATGTTTATCTCTCTCTTTCCCTCTGTTCTGCCCGCCAGAAAGAGCACGGAAGTGACAATGCTATCAAAGGCTTGGCACTCTTCTATTGATTGCTCTTGTCTGTCCACCACCTTAAGCTATCAAAGGCTGTCACCTATCAGTCGTCGCGTGATGCTGTCTTTTCCATCACCTGTTCCATCAAAGCACTGTAGACTAAAATGTCACAAGGGCTTTGAGGAAACTTTATATCAGATGGAAGGCAGTTTTGAAATAACTCTCCTTGATGGAAACATTTCAAGTTTTTTTTTTTATTTATTGTTAAGTTGCAGTGATTTATTTAAGGAAATATCCACACTTCTTTTGTGGTGTATTGTAGCTTCTCTCCTCGTGTTTAACCCTGTTAAGAAGATTAAAGTATCAGGATTGGTGCAGTGAGCTAAAGCAGGTGTTACTGGCTGCAAACACAAATCAAACACAGGCATGCTTCTCACAGAACACAAAGCTGTCATCTTTTGATGCCTACTTTACAAACCAGAGCTATATAATGTATTTGACAGCAACCACACATGTTTAGATTTTTTTAAATGCGCACACAGATGAAGAAATGTGTTGTTCTTTTCTCCGCAGGATGTGGACAAGGTGAATGCATATATCCCAGATGCTACGTGGTATGACTATGAGACGGTAAGACTATATGCTCATTTTAAAATAGTTTCCTCTAAAGCATCCTTTTCTGCTTCAAATTACAAATGATCAATAGTTGTTGATGCAAAATAAGTTATATACTTACAGCAGGCACTTCTAATCTTCCTGCTCAAAATGTTGCTGACATATTTATTGAAGATATAACGAAGAACTTTACCTGTGACATTGGGAATTTTATCCAATATTATCCAATATTATATCCAAGTTAAGTGCACATCACGTTAATTCTTTTATTGTTATCTGTGATATGATGGCCATCAAATAATGTCTTATCCTTGAGAAAACTAGATTTATACTTTAATTAGACAGCACAGCGTGGGTGTTTCTTATGTTTTTCCTACCCAATTTACATATATTAACAACATGGAATATTAAAAACACCTTTCAAGAAAATGCAATCAGATTCAAAACCACAAGGCATAAAAATGCCATAGAGCTGAATCAACAACGTTCGTTACGTAGGTAACGTCAGATTATATGAGTATTGGGTTTATCCCTTCGCGCATGCGCAGTCGTGAAGATTT
>NC_048409.1:18168893-18192405 GCF_013103735.1 Etheostoma cragini
TCACGACTGCGCATGCGCGAAGGGATAAACCCAATAGCGTAGCCCTTAGAGGGCGAAGCCTATACGAAATATAACTCTCTGATACAGTCTCATGAATGATTTTACATGGGTGTACCTCCTTATTTGTAAACATAAAAGTGTATTGCTCAACAAAAATGGTTTTAAAATTGCCTATATTTATTATGTTAGTGGAATGAGCACATACAAAATCAACATGTTTCACATGAAAGGGTTTGCCTTGGAGTTCTTTGTTTGAGACTGAGAGACAAGAGTGATAAGACAAAGCGGAAGTAAGGACAAAGAGGAGTGAATGAGGGGACAGGAAAAAAAGAGTAGAGAGACTATCTCCCTGACAGAGAGATAAAAGAGGTGTTGAGCTCCTTTGGGACCTTATTTGGGCGTCACAGTGGCAATGTAAAGTGCTCACTGATCAGATGAACGATTAGATTGGCTGTCTTGCCGCCGACCCCTTATCCTGGTTGGTCCCCTGTGATTATCTGAGTAGGGGGATGGAATGGAGGGGAGGGGGGGAGTGAAAATGACCATGAAAAACAAGTTACATAGTAGTGGAATAGAAGAAATCACATAAGGGGTGAAGGAGCAAAAACCGACAGGATGGGAGCTGAACTAAGAGAAAGTAGGTATGACAGTACGTGACATGGAGAGTGAAAGAGAGGAAAAGCATGGGCAAATCTAGAAGATGGGAAGAAGAAGAGGGGGATGGCATTAACAGTATGTGGAGGATTTGGAAGATGGGAGGACTGGCCAGCAGGAATAAAGAGAAGAGAAGACACGGCTAGAGAAGACCTCCTTAAGGCAGACAATGAGGGGGTGATAAGATCTGAAATTGCTTGTAGACGCTCCACTAACTTCAACCCACACACTGGACCATACTGTACTGTACACACATACACACACACACACACACACACACACACACACACACACACACACAAAATGTACCACACAAACTTCCATGAGAATAAAGAAAATGGGATAGAAAAAAGAATTAGAGCACCACAAGAGAGAATAAAATGGAATGGAGAAAGAAGTAGGTAAAAGGAGAATGAGAGGAGATGGAGTAAAGACAGTTTTAAATTGTTTTAGGCTGGGCTGAGGACTCCTTCCTCAGGGGATTAGAAATTAACTGTGCTCTATCTGGGCCCTCAGAGAAATGAGTGGAGGGGCTAAAAGAGACAGACACCGAAAGAGAGAGAGGGATGTGTCTCCTCATCTCAAATAAGTTCGTCTTAACAGTACAGAACAATACCATTACAAGGATTATATCATTATGCAAAACAAATAAACACATTTGACATCCTCCTCAACTGACTCAGTCACAACACTTTTTGTAAGAATTTAGATTTGTTTCTTCTTAAAAAAATTCAACTGTGATCAAGGGCATTGGCTCATTGTCCAAAATGATAACTAGTTTGATAACTATGAGCTACAAGAACAAGCTGCATTTTCTATTTCACTGATAACTTACATCATTACAAAAAATAGATAAATACATATATTTTCTTCCTTACCTCTACTTGTAGCCATGCAGATGGATTTGGCTTCATTCCCTTACTTTTTTACATATCCTTCACTGAGATTTCTGCTACAGCCCCAATACAATGAAGTTGAATGGACTTTTATTTGTGGGGCTCACAGGTTTACTAATTACAATAGTTCATAAGCCACAAACTTTACGTAGAAATTAAAGTTTTATCAGTAGAAAATAGCTCCAACAAAAAGTGTCCACAGTAATGGCTTACGTTCTATGCTGTAGTATCTTGTTTTCACTGACACCCAATACATGTCCCGGCAGGGTTGTAGACCCATACTGAAAACTGATCCATTTACACCAATGGCACAGTTAAGGGCCTCACTCAGAAAAGGTAAATTCTAGAGAATTAAATTTCACCAAGCCCAAAGCCATTCTTTTGCCATGGCCACTGTTTCATTGTCTTTCCCACAGAGCATCACATGGAGGAATTTAGGTTAATTATTATATTCTGTTCTCTTACCAATCAGATGGAACGGCTAGCAGACCGCAGAAAGTATGTTTCTATGCATCTGCCAGCTGAAAAACTTGGTTTACACATCAGAGGTGGCGCTATCCTTCCCACGCAGAGACCTGATGTCACCACTGAATACAGGTACACACACACACACGCACATGCACACGCACCCATGCACGCACAGACACACACAGTTTTAAATATTTCATTAAGCAATCAAGTACAGCAATTACATGCAATGTATCATGCACACACAAAAGCATACACAGAGCAAATCATCAACAAATGTACATACATGTAAATCATAATTGCAATCATAATAAATGCATCAGCATGTGTCTTGTGTTAATTTATTACTATGCACTGATAGAAGATTTTTAATTCATTAAATTGTAAATCCACATGTGTATGGTGTTTGTACTTTACGTGTGTTTGTGTGTCTCTAGTCGACGTAACCCCATGGGTTTGATCGTCGCTCTCGATGACAACAACCAGGCAGCTGGGGAGCTATTCTGGGATGATGGAGATTCCAGAGGTATTGTATGCAAATGTGCTGGTGTGTGTGGGACAGGATCATCCACATCTTGTTTTCATTTATTACAGGCTTGTTTTTATGAGCATCAAATTTAAGCTCTTATCTTATAAAGCACAAAGTATCACATAAGTCAGTGTGACTGTTCAAACACTGTTGGTTAGCTAACACACATTAACATTAACAAGTAAAGGTCAGTTCTCTACTGTGTGGCAGTACATCTGTTGTCAAACAGCTGTGAAAAACATTAAGATCTGCTCTTCTTTTTTTTTCTTTTTTACAGAAACAGTTCAAACAGGCAACCACATCCACTATGAGTTCTCCGCTGTCAATGTACGTTTCCCTCACACACATCCACACCGTCTTCTAAATCCGGCCCACATTGTCCCTCTGATCTGAACTTAAGCTCAAAACCCCCAGAGACCACAATAACAAGCATAATTGGTCCATGTTACACTACAGAAGCTTTTGGTAGAACAACTATACCACATTCCTCCTTCTCAGCACTGAGAATTGGCTTGCATGTTTAATGAATGACGGCAATGTTCTTCCTGTACATTAGCTCCAACAACTTGTTATTCTATCTATTGAAAACAGAAACAGAAAATTAATCTAAAAAACATCATATGTTTCTGAATGTAAATTCAGCGACACTAATCCGTTTGAGAGCAAATTAGGCATAACATTGTATGTCCTCTACCTTATAGGGAATGCTGAAGATGCAGGTGACCCATTCCGGCTACAAGGACCCAAACAACCTTAAGTTTGAGAACATTACTGTCCTCGGTGTGCCTCAACCTCCTATCTCCGTCTCTGAGACTCAGATTGGGACAAATGGAAACTCTACCACCACAGTGCCCAACACTAGCATACAGTATGATGAAGCCAAGAAGGTAAAAAAAACATATAGACATTGCCATGTGCAAATGCAAAATAAAATCAGCAACGCTTATCTTTTTGCATGCTAGGGGAAATAACCTTTAAAGAAAATGCATACAAAAATTGCATAAAGCACACTGTAACAATACCAACAATGTAAATCATTTAGGAACTCAGATATTTCCCTCAGGAGTTTGAGACCAAATCAGTGAAAAACATTGTGTGATTGTTGGACACTCATCAGGTGGCCACAAACATGACTCATAACAAATGAATGTTGCTCTGTGTCTGCTGAAAGTGTAAAATAGGCAACTATTTGCTACAAGTTTGCCAAATCAGCTTTAAAATTTGATAGTATGTCATTACTATCTTGTTAAAACTTGTTCTGTTGCCTCCATGTGGCCAAAATAATCTTCTTTTGTCCTGATTTAGAAAAGTAAATGAATACAGTTCCGCCTTAGACTTTTCCTTGAATTTTAATTAATCCTTTTGGGATGACTCCCGCAAGAAAATTTAATTTTTCAGCATCAGTCTTTAGCAAGAAGAATACAGTAAAGAAAAAGAAAAAGACAGTATAAAGATGACAATAATAACAATAATAATAATAATAACAATAATAACAGTAAAAAATCTGTGGCTATAAAAAGACATTTACCATAAATTATCAGTCAAGTGTCAGTGTCGAGTCAAGTCAAGTGTTCAAGTGTTTGTTATTTTTATTTGTTATAAATTGTTACATTTCTGCTTTTAATCTGCATTCCTAGGATTGAGTGAATCACATTTGGTAATGGGAATTGTATAATTGAAAATAATGCATTGTATTAATAGGTTAGAATTGAATAAACAATAGAATACAATCTATGACATAGTCAACATAACAAATGGAAAACTGCCATTTTCTCAGCCAAGTCATGTGAAGCCATTCAAGTATTTCTACTGTCAGGAAAACCTTGATGTAGGATCCAGGACAGATCTAGGGTGGGTGAGTTCTATGGGGCCCACTCTTGCAGACTCTAGCCATTTGTTTCAACAAGACAATGAATAAAAAAAAATGTCAAGGCCTTCCTCTAAGTGAATGAAATGATAACAATTTACATTAGGAGAGAATTGTAAAAGCTTCTGCGCAGGTGCGTCTGTGTGTGAGAATGAGTGAGTACGGGTAGGGAGACTGCATTGTACTTGTCTGTGTGTAACTGATAAAAACGATGAAGAAATTCATATGCATGTGTGTGTGTCAGCAAGAGAAAGAGTAGTGAGAAAGAATAACTGAGCAATGGTCCTACAGTAACTGCCCAGGGTTATAAGCAAATGACAGGAGTCTATAAAGGGTCAAGAAGGTTCAGTTGAGTATATCTATAGAGCTTCACCTTTTGTGCTTGTGTATACATGTGCGTATGCAGCCAGGACTGTGCATCTGTAAACTGTCAAGGTCTCTCCGGTCACACACACAAGCATGCATTTCTCAAATGACTCTCAGCGGTAATCATTTCCCGGGGGTGAAGGGTAAATGTGCTGTTAAACCTAAACTCTGGTTTGTCATGTCCATCAGTCTTTGTAAGCCTAGTCAGATTGGGCCTTGAACATAGCTCACAGCCACCAAATATCATTAGTTCAATATACTCTAAAAGAGAACAGTACTTCACTACACAAGTCACATTGGCTTCAGTGTGTGGTGCTTTTTTCAAAAACGTTTCCTACATGCTATACAGCCTTACTGCCTTCAGTTGGTGATTGTAGTGGCTAGAGAGAAAGGGGCTCCCTGAGATTTGCAGTAATAATTCCTGGGAGAGGCTGTTGAAACAGAGAGAGAAATTAACAGCTCTCTTAATTGATAGCACACAGCAAGTCTGTCTGGGCATGTCCTGGCACTGGCATTCTTTTTTAATCACTGCTTTCACCCATCTTAGTCCTCACCTTAATTTCATCACAAACACACAGGTTATGTTCCTGCATGGCCGCTCCCTGACTTTTGGGGAGACGTATGTGGTGCAGTGGGAACTGGACCCGAAAGAGACCCAGCGCTTTGATTGCTATCCAGAGGAGCATGCAGATGAGGCTAAGTGCAAGGCCAGAGGCTGCATCTGGGAGGTGAGGGGTGACACAGATGAGGTCCACATGCACATAAACATATTATTTATGTGTTCACTTAAAAACTGAGAAAATTAAATCATTACAATATGGAAAAATGCTTTCTGTCCCCATTCAGCCAAGCACCAATGCAGGTGTTCCATGGTGCTTCTACCCAAGAGACTATGGCTACGCTGTTACAGAAGTAAAGAACACCAGCTCAGGCATAACAGTTGATATCACACGGAACAAGAAATACAGAAGCAGTGGTCGCCCAGATTCACCAGACATTGACACAATTCGTGTTGAGATCCGTTACCACAGCAGCAACATGCTACAGTTTAAGGTATCTGTTTCTTTGTGCTAGTAGTGGTGCATATCAATTTTCTTTCCCCTTGCTTCTCTGACTATTTTCTTTATTTAAATGCATCCATCCTGCGTTTGTGCTCCACATAAACACACACACACACACTGACACACTAACATCCCCTCCCTGTCCAGATGTGGGACCCAGCCGCAGAACGTTACGAGGTTCCAGTGTCAGTGACGGTTCCGGCTCCTCCCGAGACCGACGAGGGCAAGAGGCTTTACAAGGTCGAGGTTACCCCCAACCCATTCGGCATCCAGGTCACAAGGAAAAGCACAGGAACCAAGATGTAAGTATTTCAGTTGTACAAGTGGTTCAGGTGGGCTAGGGTTGCTATTGTGTGTGCTAGATGAATTTTTCAGTTTCAATAATTTTTGGTTTATTACCGTTGTTAAGATCAGACTCCCTGAAAAAAATTAAGTGTGAAACCCTGCAGCACGTGCAATATAATTTAAAACCCTTGTGATTTTAACAAAGCTATAGAATAATTTATTTGTCAACATACTGTCTAAAAAAACTGCCTGTTGTCTCCAAAATGTTACCAGTTCAGCAATTCGTACATTTTTATTATTCATATTTATCTAAACCTACGCAGTGAAATGTTAATGTTCCAAGGGAAAACCTTTAGTGTTATTACAAATGTCAATGTGTCAATGTGACTTTTAATGAGGTTTCTTACTTCTGCAACATCACCTGGTGCCGTTTCATTTCAGACATTTATTAGAATTTTAATCTTATTAAAAAAACATAACATTTTTCATTAATTCAGGTGTGTCAACATCTTTTGTCTGTTATATGTGGTTAGCCTTTATCTCCTTGTTATTGCTCCCTACCCTGACCAGTAGCTCTTAAAATAAGAGAATTTTAACCACAACAAATGATATACTTTCCTAAACATTAAGTTATATGAACATGCAATGCATTTATTTTGTTTCAACAAGCTTGATGCAATCCCTTCTCTTTGTCCCTTAAATTGTCCCCTTTAGGGCAATTTTGGCAATATAGATGCGCCCATTAACAAGCAATAAAGTGAGATGTGGGGTAAAAATTCTGTTCTAGCCTATCTTTAGGCAAGAAACACATTTTTACCCTGTGATATTTAAGTAACAATGCTGAGTCAACTCCTCTGGCACAGTTACCCAAACAGATAAGATTAGGGAAGTTTAAGCCTAAAGTAGTTTCCTCTTGTCCAGCAGTTATGGTGATGTCACATAAAGCAGTCCAGCATCAAAGAGTCTTTTGAAAGCATATCTTTAGTCTTCTTTTTGTAGTTAAGCCTTCTGTGTTTTTAACAAGTGTCATTGGAAAGTTTACTAATTAAAATGTATGAAGTATGTTGCAGAATGCCTGCACTTCCTGCGGGTTATTATGCTTATTTGTGTCAAACATATTGTGAATAACTTCCTTTGACAATAATTCCCTCTCCTCGTCTCTCTTTCCATCTCTCATTGATTTAATCCTCTGTCACTTCTCTTAGTTGGGACTCCTCTGTGCCAGGTTTTACATTCTCAGACATGTTCATCCAAGTGTCTACTCTACTGCCATCAGAGTTTGTCTACGGCTTTGGAGAGACGGAGCATCCCACCTATAAACACAATCTTAATTATCACACCTGGGGTATGTTCGCCAAGGACCAGCCTCCTGGTGTAAGTATCACACTGAAGCTCTCGTGCTAATCAAATGTAGCTGTTGTTCTATACTTCTTCTGATGCACAAACTTTGACATTGAACTAGCAATGCATTTTCATGTTCCATCAAAACCAATTGTGGGCTGGTAATGGCACATGTATCATCACACCCTGCACTGAATGTCTTTATCTAACATCACACCCTCTGGAGACTACAGAGGTGACTTGTAAACAACCTTCCTGTGCAGTATATAAACACGCCTTTCTCACATTTGTGTCACGTTGATGTGGTGCTGTTGATGTGAGTGTCATCATCATTTCCTTACTAGTGTCAAGGCCTGACAAGATGAGGTTTCCAACTTCATCAGCATTATCAAGCCTAATTGCTGAGCCGTCAAGACATCTCCACAAGGTTCAGACAAATGGCATTGCGCGGTCATGGACGGCTTGTAGAATGTGTATGCACCGTCAGTTTTGTTGTCATTACTTTGAATTCCTCATGGGGGCGGCAGAAAGTACGCACTATAGCTTTAAGCAGGAAGCTATACATGTTACTATTTGACAGTGAATTATGGATGGCCGCAGGATTTTGGCAAACAAATACCTGCTGAAATGTGTCAATGGGTTGAGTCTTGGATTTTCAATTTTTTCATTTGTGAAGGGTGCATCATCAAGGTAAAACTGGGTGTTAAATTGCTTTTTAAAAACATTTTACATAAAGCGCTATCCAGGTAACCGACAGCACATGCCAAAAATGTTCCTCGGGAAGACACTTAATATAAAAAAAATATTAGTTTCAAAGAAAGTGACAGAAAAACAACAAAATTATAAACAAACTGAATGTAAAACTGCAATGCAGAGCATGTCATCTGATTCTCATACACACTCTCATGGGTCTGTTTTGTTCAGGATTTGAACAGACATACTCTACAGTAACACACAGCAATACACAACTGCAGCAACATGAAAGAGATATGGTTTGAGGTTGAATAGTTGAGGGAAAGTTAGACTTTGTAGTGTACTCTAGAGGGGATATCTCCAGTCATTAACTAGTTTGTGTGTCATAGAACATAAACAAGAATATAAATTTGAAGTTTTATAAGGCACCAAGTAAATTGCTCATTTCCAATCCTGTTTTATTTAGAAGAGTGTCCATAGTTGGACTATTGCAATCCATGCAAATGTACCCTGAATAAATGTGTCTCTGTCTGTCCATACATAAGAGTGAGAAGCCAAGAAAGACAGACAGAGAGAGACCAAGAGAACACTGCTGGCTGTTTCTCTGTGTTAGTGGACAAGGTAATGGCCTTTCTCCTACTTGAGTCAGGCCATCACAACATGTACCAGGGCCACAAGAACACAAGCACACACATAAAAGCAAACATCCACAAAAAGATGGCACGGAGACAGAGCAAGTCCTCAGAGCCATTGTATTACAGTTTAACAGCTTCTTATGTACCAGAGGTGCAGGAGGCTGATGGAGTGTGACGTGCCCATGAGTTTTCGTTGCAGGACGGTGACATCTAAAAGTGGCAGATTTCCTGTCCCCCGCCACCTTTCTCTCTGCTCCTCTTAGCCTAGTCTGCCTAGTTCCATCCTCATCTAAACACTGCAGATAACAGTGGGACGTTCGCAGTAGTTACAGAAGGAACACACTGTGAAACACAACTCAATCCCTCTAGAACCAAATGTTGTTACGGATGCATAATTACTACAGCACACTGCAGTGTATGCATGTAGAAAATCAAGGCAAGCAAATCCAAACATTTATAGCACGGCATAAATTGTCACAGAAAAAGGGAAACATGAATAAATGTGCCTTCAGCCACACAAGTTGATTAAAGTAGCGGTAAAGTAGGAATCAAAAACTATTTTAGTAAAAAGCAAATTTGCCAAGTTGAGTCTGGTAAACTACCAAGCTACAGTTTTTGCATTTATTTTCTTTTTATCTGTGTGCAACATTTAGGACTTCCTTATTTTGTTATAATACCCAGCAGCAACTCAAATCCCCAAATAACTTCCCAGTTCTCCATCGATGTTCAAACTCAGGCCAGAGGATGTAGTGAGAATTTGGAGCACTATTGGGTGCTATAACTACCAAAGAAAGTATATATTTAAACACATTTTTTAATCAGTGCACATTAATTTGCAAAGATAACAGTTGTAGAAATATTGTTCCCCCACCTCTGAGAAAACCGCAAGCCCATCAGTGTTGTCACACCTGTAAATGCATTGACAAATGCCCTGTATAGAAAAATGGTGTAAAGAAAAATGCTCATGAATAAACAATGACTTTCTAAAAGCCAAAGAACAGATTCTTTACCCAACATATCACACTTTTCTCCTTTATTCTTAATCTCTGTCTCTCTGCTACAGTACAAGATGAATTGTTACGGAGTGCACCCTTTCTATATGGGCCTTGAGACGACTGCTGATGCTCACGGTGTGCTGCTTCTCAACAGCAATGCCATGGGTGAGAAGAACACACAGGCAGACACACATGCTCAAAGGCACACACATGCTTGTACAGGCTGTGCTTTATGTACATATAATCACACTCAATTACTTATGCAGTGAGAATGCATGTATTAATGAATGAGGCCATTTCCCTGTTTTAAGCAAATTACCTTTGACAGGGAATCTTATACAAGGCCAACACAGCAGAATTAGTACATTCTACTCCACCTTTGTGCATTTGCATACTGAACAGTAATACACACTTTAACACACGCATCACCCATACTATACACACATGTGCTGCCATATTTTAATTTCTCACTTTGCAAGAGCTCAGGTACTCGTCATGTGCCAATGAAATGAAAATGATAAGACATACATAATTTTGAATGTATTACAACCAGTTTTCATAAATAGGCTCATACTATAAATACTATATAAATGTCTTGTTGTTCTCCCGTTTTGTCCTCCCTTCGAGTTTGTTTAAACTTTAAGTACTAAATTATGCAGGCACTACACACTACACATATAGTATAGACACAACGTGTACATACACACACACATGTATGTAACAATTACTGTTTTTTTCTAAGGGACATTCTTTTCTTATTTGCTTTATGTCCAGATGTGACTTTCCAGCCTACTCCAGCTTTAACCTACCGAACTCTGGGAGGCATCCTTGATTTCTACATGTTCCTGGGACCCACACCTGAAATGGTGGTTCAGGAGTACACTGAAGTAAGTCTTCTTGGACGTCTGGTCTGTTGTGTGTGTTACTGTGTGCATTTGTGTGTGCTTCTGTGCCTATGTGTGTGTGCTGTGTGTGTTTTGTGTCTGGCCCAGGGCCGCTGTTGATGGACTGCAGCAGCTGGGAGTTCCTCGCTTCAATGCACTCTCTCATTTAGCCTATTCAAACACACCCACACACACACAAACGCACGCACGCACAAACAATCAAATACTTTATGGATGCCGTCCCGTTTTCCCGCAAAACAACTTTTCTGTGCTGAACTGTTTTGACTTCCTTGTTTGTTCTGCTTAACAGCTGATTGGACGACCTGTTCTACCTGCCTATTGGTCCCTTGGGTTCCAGCTATGTCGCTATGGTTACGCTAATGACACGGAGATAGCAGATCTATACAGAGACATGAGGGAAGCGGGTATACCCTATGTAAGTTTTTGGACAAATACTTTTTAAAGATGTCTGAATTCTAGGTAACAGCAGAATAGAATATTGTCAACATTAAATAATGCTACAAGAAAACATAAATCCTCATCTTGCATGTTCCTATTCACTTTTTATGCCACAATGTGAAAATATTAAACCTCATGTATCACCACCTCATATATGTGATTTAAAAAGAAAATGTTACAGGACACAATGCTGATGCTGCCCACATGCATTGTATCCAACCCCATTCCAAGATGTTGGCCTGCTTTTGCCGGAACACTGATATCATTCAATGAGTGTCCCATCACAAGGAATCATATAATTGCCCTTATACAAACAAATGCAGTCTGAAAGCTTTTTCTTGTCTGCTCTGATGTAGGTTGAACAGCATAGGGACATGCACTCAATGGAATAGAATGAGCTAAATTCACTACAACATCTACCCATATTTTACAATATGAGTCACTGTATGCAGACAATAAGTATATAAAACTAAATCAGATAAAATATGTTATTGGGATGAAGCAAAATGAACTTCATGGATTACATTGACTACATCCAGTTAAACTTAATAAAATGTGACCTCTAATTTAATTTGAAAGCCATTCCATTGTAGGTTTCACAGCCTCTAGACGTTTCCAGTTGTATACCAGAGCCAGTAGTTCTCTCTGACAGGGAAATCTGGGGTTCAGATTTGAATAACATGATAAGTAATATACATTTGTGAGAGCACTATCTTTGACCATGGCAATATCCCATGTGAAAACAGCCAGAATCCTCTTCATCATGCAGAACAGAGAATCCCCATCGATAATCAAGCAATCCCATGAATATGCTACCTCTAACCTGCAAGGCGCTGACGCCAGCCAAAAATTATCCAGCATCAATAACTGTAATGAAAGAAGCGGAGAATACAGCTTACAAAAGCTACTCATCAGCTAATTTTACAGTTAAACCAACCTTAAACTGCTACCGCACACAAGGAGCGAATGAAAGTGTTGTTCTTACCATAAGAAATAAGAGAAAGCTGAATTTAAAGGCAAATTAAAACCATACTTCTACCATATCTCAGGGGTTGCATGCCATACATGTTGACAGAGTAGTATGAGCATTAGTAGGACTTCTAACATTTGACATCACTGTATCAAAATGTGTTGTGTGCTCTGCGTTGTGTTGTTCTGATATTTTTTAACAAAACAAAGTAAGTCTTCCGTTAATTTAAACTTTAACTGCTGCAGGATGTGCAGTATGCAGACATTGACTACTTGAACCGTCAGCTGGACTTTGTTCTGGACCCGATGTTTGTTGGACTGCCCGCCCTGGTTGATCGCATGAGGGAAGAGAGCATGAAGTTCATCTTCATTCTGGTAATTCCATCATATCATTAAGTATTGATACAGTTACATGCTTTGACTGCTAGACCATACTCAACAGCGCTGTGGGTTAGGTTCTGGCTAGTCCACACAGTGATGGGAGAAAAACATGTTCTGGTTCATTGGCATTGCTTTAAACCAATCACAATCATCTTTGCCGGTGCTATGCATTGCATGGTGGCACGGTGCCGCAACAAAATAGCCTAGGGATAGAACTTGTGTTGTTGGAACACGTGAACGTTCAAAGGTTGTTTTAGTTTTGTGGGAGGAAAAATCAGATTTGACAAATAGTCTAGCTAGCTTCTCAATTTACCTTGCAGAGATCTAAGGAGCAGTTCACCATTACAACATAAAAAAAGATTAAGGTGATGGACATGCGGCCGAATTTTAAGCGAGACCCGGAGCAATCCCGGAAGTGGAACCTCACAGATATAGACCACATGATTGGGGACTCAAGGATCAGCAGCCCATGGGGCAGGTGTTAATCGTATATACAGAATGTGAAAATTACTAAATCCCTAGCCTCTGTAATATGAAAAACTGAATGAATTGAATTCCAGGATCCAGCCATCTCAGGCAATGAGAGTCATTATCCTGCCTTTGAGAGAGGTAAAGCAGAGGATGTCTTCATCAAATGGCCCAAAAACATCAGTGATGAAATTGTGTGGGGGAAGGTAAGAGAGAATGGATGGCCAAACAAAATACACATGCATGTATTGATAAAGAGGAGTTGAAACCAACAAAAATCATTTTGCACATCGTGTGGTGGTATAATTCATAAATTTCTTTATTTGCAGGTCTGGCCAGATTTACCCAATGTAGATGTAGACGAATCTCTGGATTGGGAAACCCAAGTAGAGGTACACGATTTTTTTGTATTTACTACTCTGACACATATATTTTCCTATCGTCCGGTATATTACATATTATATTTGTAAAATCATCTCTCTTTGAGACTTGGTTAGTTTGTTAAGTTTCCAGCATTTCATTTCCTGATCCTTTCACGGTCCCATTTCCAGTTATACAGGGCATTTACGGCATTCCCCGACTTCTTCCGCAATAGAACAGCAGCATGGTGGCATCGGGAAATCCAGGATTTCTATAATAATCTAACATTTGATGGTCTCTGGATTGTGAGTAACCCAAAAGAGGACATTTTAAAAAAAGTGACCTTTTTACCTGATTCTGCCTGACTTACTTTTCACTTTCATTCCCTGCACTCTGTTTTCATCTGTAGGACATGAATGAGCCTGCCAGTTTTGTCCACGGCACAGTTGGAGGGAAGTGTCTTGGTAATCCACTTCTAGAGAACCCTCCATATATGCCACGTAAGACACACACGTTTTCGGTTTTGTTGTCCTGTCTCATGTTGTAATTAGATTACAAAGAAGTGATAACGACATATTCCATGTGTGTTTAAAGGATTTTATGTGTTTTTGTTTTGTCTCCAAAAGCCCTGGAGTCTCAACATGTTGGTTTAAACCATAAGACTCTGTGCATGAACAGTGAGCAGGAACTCAGTGATGGAAAGACAGTCAGACACTACGATGTCCACAACCTCTATGGCTGGTCACACACCAAGCCCACTTATGAGTAAGTAAATATGGATTGAATTTATATTTGGATGTTTTGTGCGTGCATCCCAGCTTCCATGTTTTTCTGGATGTAGTAGGTGGTAGTATTTTACACTTTACAAGAAAGTATATCACCTATAAAAGGGCAGATTAAACATATTATTGTGTAAAAGTATCTAATAAAATGCCGATATGAGCCAACACAGATGTGCAAGTTTTATTTTATTTATTTTTTAGACCCTTTTTGTCCCTTTATTATAGTGATGGTAGATAGACATGATAGCGGGATAGATATGGGGGGATGACACGCAGCAAAGGGCCGCAGGTTGGATTTCAACCCGGGCCGTTGCAGGACTCAGCCAACATGGACTGAATGCTCTTACTGGGTGAGATAGAGGCCACCCCAGATTTGCAAGTTTTAATAATATTTTTGTGATATCTTAATTACAGCAAACATGGCACATTATCTGGAAAATGTACATTATCCCAAATAAATGAGTTTGTCTGGCCTACTGAAACAACGTACATTTGGCAGTAGACAAATTAGGGGAGTGTCCCAATCCTACAAAATCTAAACAACATTTGATGTTGGAGAAGAAATAAGAGAAAGAGCAGAAACTATCACTGCAAACACATTTAGGAAGACTCTGCTGCAACAGAAGAGGCATAGCTAATATATTCTAACTCTCCACATAAAATGTAGTTAAATCAAAACTTTATGAAAATAATCACCATTGTGAAACTACATTGGTCCTTGTGGTGGAATTTTCCTCTCACCACAGGGAGGCCAGATTGCAGAGTTAGCTGAAAAATAGCCTGGGGATACTCAGCACCACTGGGCCCAGAGCCCAGGTGCTTTAGCTTAGGAATTGTTTTATGTTTAGCCGTGCTAAATTTAACAATCAGAATTAATTGGCTAATTTGGTTCCAAAATAAATGTCCCTTACTTAAGGAGGAAAAGACACTTTTACATTCTATTTGTTGCTAGTTTGTTGCATGGTAATTTGCGTTAATGTGTTATTTCTAAATGTTAAAGAAATCATTGAGTCTCTTTCTTTTTGCAGCGCTCTGCTGAATGTGACAGGTAAAAGAGGCATAGTGGTGACGAGGTCCACTTACCCCTCCAGTGGAAAATGGGCTGGACATTGGTTGGGAGACAACAATGCCAGTTGGGACCAGCTATACAAATCCATTATAGGTACATATGGAAACTATAGAAACCTTGAAACTTACTGTAGAAAAAAAAATCTTTAATTTGACATAACTCCCAATTTGCCTTTGCTCTACAGGCATGATGGAGTTCAGTCTGTTTGGCATCTCTTACGTAAGTATCATTATCTGATCCTGGTTTTGACAAGACATAATCTTATGGATTTGACCTTGTCCTCTCTAAGTAGATTAGAGCGAGCTGAGTGAGGTTATTTTGTTTGATCAAAGGACATCTTAAGACACAAAGTGAAGCATGTCATTACACGACCTATATAAACTTATTAAAACTTACATTTTTAAATTGTTGTCCTGGCTTGCTTTGACTTTGCAAGTTTGCCCCGCTGTCTCTTTGTGTTTATTTATGTCTCTCTCTCTCTCGCACATGCTGTCCTTCTGTTGTCTCTCATCTCCTCAGTGCGTCTAATAATAATTATAATCTGACACCTCATCGATCCCTATATGGTAAATTTTTTGTTGCCCCCAGCCCAGCCACAGGATCAGACACACAAAATTGCTCACTCTTGCGGTGTCTTGCTCAAGGACACGTTTGGAACATGATGCTAGGAACAAAAGTGTGACCCCAGTTAGAGTGGTGGAAGGGTGATCTTTATAGTCAGACCTGCACCCTGGTGACCATCATTCTGTCCATCTCTGTCCCCACACTAACACGCTTTGGTCTGTCCCTCTTTTTCAGACTGGGGCAGACATATGTGGGTTCTTTAATGCAGCTGAGTATGAGATGTGTCTGCGCTGGATGCAGCTGGGTTCCTTCTATCCATACTCGCGCAACCACAACGGCAAGGGCAACAAGGTGAGAAAATAACCTAAAAAGAGGAAAACACTCACATAGAGATGATTTGGGCTGTGAACCCTTTGAACACTTTAATTCAGTTTCCTAAATACAAACTTATTTTTCCTCTTATTTGTGGTTGTTTATTTATTTTTTTGTTTCTGGCTTGTGCATTCAAGCTAAAAAAACAAATGTTTTTAAGGGTTGAATATAACATACCAAAATGGCAGTTTGCTTCAGATTTGATCTGCCACTTCACACATTATAATGGTAAACTTGACTGAAAAACTGAAGATCAGACAATTTGACTGTAAATGATTGCCACTGTGTTTTCAAGATTCAACATTCCTTTATTTGTCATTGTCATGCTTTACATAAAAAATAAATTGTGTTTCACACATCCACCAGTCATTGAATACATCAGTGCAAGACCGAATACTGATGGATAAAAAGACAGGGCTCCTTTTCAGAGCTTACCCAATGTTGACATCACTCCCGCTCTGTGAAGTGTAAGCCCCGCTAGCTCAATTCCAGAGTCTGGTATTATTTCCATTAACCACGTCTCCATAAAAACAAAGACACAAAAAGTCTCGTACTCCACATTGTAGCGATCTCCATGAGCTGATAGATTTTTTTCTACATCAGAGATAGAGCACTTTACAGTGAAATTGTTAAACTGCTAATGACCTAATGAATATGAAAGAACACCACCAGAGAATTGAAACTATATATATATATATATATATGTTAATGCATAAATTAATTCATGGGGAGAAATCCTGTTCCATGAAAAGAGTGGGGATGTCACTATTTTGATTTTAATTAGAAAACAGAACTAGAAATGGACTACGGAAATCAGAAGCAAGATTGTTGACTTCTTTTTCCTCTCCATCCCCGCCTACTTGTCTGAAAAAATAAATAAAAACAAAACAGATACATCGTAGCTTACCGGCTGAAGCATGCATCTAAAGACTCAGGTTAACGTTAGTTTACCGGTAGCCTGTAGCTATTCCAGACACCAGAGCCCCTGCCGGAGTCGGAGATGACGTAGAAACAACAGAAAATCCTCCTGCAGTGGCACATTTTTGCCTTTCCCATGAGTTATTTAAAGAAACAACAAAGGGAAAGCATGTGGGCTCCATGGTGCCTTGAGGTACACCCATTAAACTAATGGTGCATTCAATTGCGCCACAAAAAACACTGAGAAAATTAAACTGTTGTACCCTTCTGCTATGCAGTGGCTTGTATTGTGGTATCGCCATCTTTGTTAAAAAAAAATATTTACATTGAAAATTGAATTGAATCTTGACACCCTTTAAAAATAGTGATACAGTATATTCGCAGGAAGTAATAATTTCAGAAGCGTGGGAAGGCTTTCAACCCCAAAGTATGATATGTATATAATATAAAACAGGCAACAGAGCACAATTGTTACATTCAAATTGTGCATGCTCTGCTTTACAACTATGTAACAGGAGCCACGTGCTTTCAAAAGCTAAGTTGTCAAATGTTACCAAACTGGTGCTCACTGTAGCTGAAGCTCTAGCAAGCATGTGCTTATGCACTGAAAATAAGGGCATAAGTTATATATAGTTGGAAAAAAAAGCATTTACCAACACCATCGCTTTTGTTTGCAAAAAAATACAAACCAAGCTGCTTTCTCTACCCGACTCTCTCTTAATCTGCGTCTGATATACACAAACACACAAAAAGATAGACCTGCTTGGTGGTGTAGTGTTGGTGGCATTCATTCTGGTGGTGACCTTTAAGAGCGTTGGAACACATCTGAGAAATCCAATAACGCCCGTCCGGAGATCGATCTCACCAGCTAAACTTTCTCTGCACTGGAGTCTGCAATACTAGACTGGACACATACACAGCTGTGTGTGTGTGTGTCTGTCTGTGTGTGTGTTTCAGTGCCTGTGCTTTTTAACAGCATGGAGTGGGGATATAATTGAATTCTCAAGGTGATCTGGGCACCACTGCACACCACCTAACCTCCACTCCACACACATATACACCCCATGATTCCAATCATTTAATAATGGTTTGCAAATGGGTGTTTTAACATGGAGAAAATTGTCAGAAAACACACACACACACACACACACACACACACATATACACAGATATACACACAGGGCAGAGGGCAGCACAAAATGACCGTTTAAGAATCAGGATGACAAAAAGTAAGAGGGATGAAGAGAAAATTGGTGGTAAAACAGTACATGTATTTATATCAAATAGGGAAAAAATAACAAAGGGATCAAGTGGTGAAATACGGACATGGAAATACAAAAGCAAGGAATAGAGAAGTGAAGAGAAAAGAAGTTCAGAGGCTATGAAACAAAAAAAGAGATAAAAATGATGAGAGATACAAGTGGCGGGGAATAAAACAAGATAGCAATTTAGCAAGTTAAATGGTGGTGACACAGAGTAGGGATGAGGACATGAGAGCTGGAATAATAAACGATTTGCCGATTTTGGGAAAAAGTGACGGAGAAAAAAGAAGGGAGAAATGGGAGTTAAGGCCAGCTATTTATGTACTCTACTGTAAAAAACTGTGTTATTTTTTTCAGTCAGCCATATAAATCAATCATCAGACAGTTAGTGACTGTAACCTCTGGTCTGCTTAACAAGGCATTTGACAAAAAGTATTAACACCACACACCAGACCCGAGGGTGCACACGGTCAGAGACAGTGGAGAGAGAAAGAGAGGAGAGTTTTTGCAGAGTCATTCCCAGAGCTTCGTCACGCCTTGTGTCTCTTTGCCCTCAGACAACTTTCAGTGTTAACCTTGAGATAATTTCACTGTACCAGCAATCGCTGCAGTGTCCACAGTCACATGAGAACAATGCAAAATTAATTGAACAATGTATGCATTCTCTGCCAATAATTTAAGCAGTGTAGGGATTTTCAAGTCATGCATTTTGCTCTTCAAATAAAGGAAAATATTATTGTTTATCAAAATGTATTTTTCTTTTTATGATGTGTTCTCTGCAATGCAAAACAGAAACTCAAAAGGTTTATGAGATGGGGCGAGTGAGTAGATTCCAGACTGATAAATGAAGAGAAAGACCAAGCGGTGGAGAGAAAAGATGAGAGGGGCTGACACAGCCAGACCTCATTTTTCCTTGAAGCAGTACGAGCGCACACACATGCGTATCTGTCTACTATCAGTGTGTGTCACAATGTCTTTCACCACTTTCAATGTGGTCATAAATTAGGTGAACTCATGAGATAGATTCTCTGTCTGCTTCTCACTCCCCTACTTCCATCTCTTCATCAATCCCTCCTCTGGTTTTCCAAAGATGAAAAGTCTACACTGAAGGCTCGATGGATAGTGGTCTAACTGTCAACATTTGTGCGACTGAATGTTAAAAAGTATAAACCAAGCTTTTGGGAGATTATCCTGTGTTTGACCTAACTTTTTACGTTATAACAGCAACAACACCCAAATCATTTAAGTGTGCACCCCAAACTACCATCAATAAACAGTATTTCAAAGTGAGAAAACTATACGTCTACATCTGGACACATTAAAATATCAATAATGCTATTATTAGCTATTTTAGTAACTAACTAAAAAGGCCAATGATCAAAATATTTATGTCCTTACTTATTAGACATGAGTATGCCCTTATTCCTGTTCACATTCCATGACAGAATGAGAGTACAGGGGACAAACTAAACATAATGGTAACTTCAGTTAACTCTGTAGAAAATGATAAACAGGAAACCTAAACATGTGGCAACACATCACTGAATTCTGAAACTCATCCCATAACTATACAGCTTTTCACAAAACTGGGTAGAATTCCATGATTGGAAGCTAGGTTAGGACTACAATGCTAAACTGAATGTCAGCTGTCTAACCCAACCTTTTTACCTCGCAAATTTCACTAGTGCATTAGGGGTCGACAAAGGTCGACAGTCTTTTTGATTTCTGCTGTATTAGAGGCAAGTCTGAGGACTGACATGGTCCTTGCAATCCAGGGGCCAGTAGGGTGAAAGAGCAGCAATCACATGCGATTCTTGACCATGTTTTTTCAAATTATTTATTTATTTATTTAATATTTCTTGAGTTTGATGTGACATAATGGTAATGAATATCTGAAGAACTAACCTTGCAATGAACCCATATTTATGTAGGCTGTAATGTCTAAAGTTTCTAAATTGTACGACTTAGTGGCTGTGATATTCTTCCATTTACTGGCACATGACCAGAGCCAGCTCCCACAGCTCAAGGTCCTATGCTAGACATATAAAACCTGTTAATCCTGACAACAAAAATCCACACAGTTATTTACTTGTTCCAATTTTAATGTGGCCAGTGGCTTTCAGAAATCAGTAGCCTGTAGCTTCACTGTGCAAAACTGTCCGAAACCACCGCTGATTCTTTGTTTTTATGGACTCATTGGGTTCAGGTTGGGTCGTACAATTGTGTATGCATTGCATTGACTGTAGCGGTGCTGTCATTAATTGGGGAAGCAAAGGAAGCTCATATTCATTCATTCAGATTAATTTGATCAGTCTCACACTTTCTGTATCTATGAAACACAACGTACCATGCTAATTACTTCCCTGTAAACACATTCTTAGACATGCAGGAGAAAAAGAAGGGTTACTAAAAAGGGTGCCAGGTAGAAGAACTTCTGGGTTTCCAGATAATTGCAGTGCTGTACATTTCCTGAGTAAATGATAATCTGGTCAACTCCTTAGGTCATAAGATAATGGAAATGTTCATTATTCAACTGTGTGCTCTTAGGCTTGTACTTAGTAACCACTGGGCTACAGTTAATAACTATTAACAAATCTGACCCAGCTTAAGAAAATGTCTGTCATTTGTTTTCCTCTCTGTGATGACTTTTATGATAATATCTATTTCTTAAATTAAAAGACAAGAGACACACAGATTCACACTTAACTGCATAACAAACTGAGAGAAGCCCTGCAAAAACACATGCATACACACATATGCAAACAAAGTACACACTACACACACACAGTATCATAGGGAGGAGCATATGGTGATGACACGCTTCAGCTGAACATATTCATGATCCCAAGTATGTTTGTGTGTGTGTGTGTGTGTGTGTGTGTGTGTGTATGTGTCTGTATGTCTGTGTACTTGACCAGACTGATAATATATTTGGATTGGCCCATATCTACAAAATGACAGTACACCCGTGTCCTCTTTTTCTGACCTTGTCTTTTAAGAGGACGTTACACTTGTTGCCAATTAAAAATGAGGTAAATGTCAGCACAGTGTGGGGCAGAATAGTTTGTGTGCATCATTTATCTGTTTAAATGCACAGAGGACATTTGAGTTTTTATGGCATGCTACAAACTAGCTAGTGTCTCTCTTCATGCCTGGTAACATTTCAAAGTAATTCAATTACAGCATGTTGTGAAATCCAAATAGGAAAGAATCAAGTCATGATATACAGCGACAAGATACGAAAAACACAGCTGTGTGTAAATGTACATTTATTTCACGGACAAATGTAAAAGAAATTCATTCATATTCCACTGTTTTTTTCCTACAGTGCCCTGCATGTCTGTTTGTATCTGTGCTTGTAAATGAGAGAAATGAACCATAGACAGAGCTTTTGAAATGTACATCTATTGAAACAGTAAACCTGTTTACTCCAACACTGAGCACTTGTTTCTAGCTACAAGTATACAATCTTAGTCAGTGGATGCTGTACAGGTATTTGGACATTTTGCATACCCTAAGATTAGCTTGGTCCTATCAGACTCTTGTACATTTTACTGAAGGAAAATGGAAAGTTTGTGTAAAGGGTGTAGCAAGGCTACCCTAAAACAGGTTGTCGACTTATAATTTTTTGACTAGGGGGATCACCTGATATGTTGATTTATTGCATTTGGGTTTTACACTTAAACAACTCTAGGCCTTTTTTACCCAAAATAGTGTTTTTATTACGGTTCAATTTAGTCAATCTGTCTTTTATACTATTTTTCTCACAGAGACAAGATCCTGTTGCTTGGAATTCCACATTCGCCGAGGCATCCCGGGACGTCCTGAACATCCGTTACACCCTCCTGCCCTACCTGTACACTCTGATGTATGAGGCTCATAAAAGCGGAAGCACAGTAGTCAGACCACTCTTGCACGAGTAAGCACAGACTCACACAAGGGCATTACATGTAATCACTTAATCAAATGATTTTGTTATTACCAGAATCAATCTTTTCTCCTGATTTGCTGGCAAGATACCTTTAATTTACACTACATTGCTTTCCATTAGTATGCAGAATAGCATCCGTGACAGCGGCTGGACAAAAAAAACAATTTAGGTAGAGTTTTCATTTAAGAGCTTTAATGTGTTTTCACTACCACTGTTTTATCATTTTAACTAGTTGTTGAAATGTTACCAGGAAAGCATACCTAGCTACAGATTTTGTGTCAATTGCAAGAAAAAACTTCCTTAATGTATATATCTATGCTGGTTTGTGACATTTGCTATGATTTGAATAACTTGACAGGGTAAGACAAAACGTGTGTCTTTCCTGCCACAGCAGCTGCCTTTAAGAAACCTTTGAGCAAGGCACTTTCTGTTTAAATTTATTGGCCAGATATCAGATGTGAATGTGTTTAACTGTATGAAAAAAACATATTTATTCATTTTAAGAGACTCTTAAAGTTACAGATGGTATTTAAGGAGCTGGCAGGGTGAGTCTGGCAGGGATATTTGGCTTGCATCTTAAAACCGTTGAATTCTGAATGAGCACTTGAACTGTCGTCTGGTCTAAGGACACAGGAGACAGTATTAGTGAAAAAAAGAGAAAGAAAAAAAAAGATTCTGTCAGGCTTAATGGCATCTGTGCCGGTGTCTCACAGGTTTGTGAATGATAAAACCACATGGGACATCTACAAGCAGTTCCTCTGGGGACCTGCCCTACTTATCACCCCTGCCCTCGACCAGGTAAATTCACACACAAATGCACACGCTCTAGCTTTTTTTTTCTTTGTTTTTCTTTTACTGATATCACTATGCATTATTTAATATATCACAGATGCTACTTTTAAACCATTTCAGATAGTTGTCAGTCTACCGACTCTGCTTGTGTCTCTCCATGATTTGGTTGGATTTATTACTTTTGATTAACTGACTCTGTGATTGACAGGGAGCCAGGAGTGTAGATGGCTACGTTCCTAATGCACGCTGGTATGACTACCACACGGTGAGTCCAAGTGCATAACAAACAGAAAACAATGAGAAAGAAGAAGACTTAACATAATCCAAAGCCTGCCCTGTATTGTCTAATGCATTTCATAAAAACTGCAGATAAAAATGATTATTCAAGCACACCATTGGTGCAACAGTACAGTATATAACACTGAACAATAGTAACAATGGGCGTTTCTCAATATGTGTTCTTCTATGGACTTGTGTTCTTGTGTTCTTGTGAAACGTCATGTTTGGTGGC
>NC_048409.1:18192505-18257145 GCF_013103735.1 Etheostoma cragini
TACAGCTAGCAAGTACGGTCTCCCCAAGAACACAAGTCCGTTCTTTGCTTACTTGGTATTGAGAAACGCCCAATGTCTACTGTTGAAAGAGATATCACATTGGACTGGCTAGTTAGTGTATGCATAACAACTCGTAACATATCAGAGTACATCTGTGCATCATATCATACCTTAAAGATGCAAAGCACTGCATTCACAAGGTGCTTTATGTTTAAAAAAAATAGTTTTACAAAAACAAATATGTAGCCAGACCAAGACAAAGAAAAAGACTAAGACCACAACTACAAGAAAAACCCGAATGACAATATTAACAAGAGACATCTTTGACAACATCATTACAGACTTGTAGCTCAACAACGGCAGAAGGCGCCTTGATGACAAAAACAAACCAATCGCTCTGTCTCTTTATTGCTAGGGGACTCCCCATCTGTTAGACAGCATCATAAAGCCAAACAAAACTCGAGAAACAACCGTTTAAATGGGTATGAGATGGTGGAGGGGAGTGGTTACCTCCATTAAACTTGTCCATTCAGCACACAAAGAGCTGCAAGCTGTTTGAAAAAGGATCAAGGACAAAGTAGAAAATACTGGAAGAAAGAAGTTTGCAAAGAATTCTTTCATAAATTACAGTAATGGCTCAACAGTAGCCTTTAAAGAGGTCACATTTTTTAATGCATTCTTTGTGATTTACTGGCATTCAAATGCCAATTAACCACAATGGTATTGTTGTATGAAATGAATCAAAGTTAAATTACTTATGGTATTTAAACTGCTTTAATAGTATTTAATTATTGCTGCTTTCATTAGGCCAAAGATGTTGGAGTGCGCGGCAAAATGTTGAGCATGCCAACACCCTTGGATCACATTAACCTTCATATCAGAGGGGGGTATATTTTACCCTGGCAGAAACCACAGAACACTACATATTACAGGTGAGTGGACACAAATCATGACCGATGTATCATGAAAGACTATACTGTGGCTACATGTCAGTTTCCTGTGTTTTAAGTGTGAAGTGTGTGTGTTTTCTGTCTCCGTCAATGTCTGTGCAAATACTGTAGGGTGCCGTGGTAAGGCGGGTACATGTGTATGGATTGCTTTTGTGTTTGAGTGTGTTTTTGTATAACACTCATCAACATGAATGCCACATACTGTATGATTGTTAGTGTGAGTTAAAGAAAGTGGCGGTGAGAATGAGAGAGACGGTGAGAGGGCGATGAATGCTCCAGCAGAGGTGAGATCAGGTGGATCCCCCCAGCAGGAATGTTAATGTGTTTCTCCTCAGCAGCAGGCATAAATAGATGGTGTCCTTTAACAATCAGCTATAACCCTCTCAACCCATTTTGTTTAAGTCGGAGGAATCCTTTAGGACTGATCGTTGCCCTGAGTGACAACCAAACTGCTCAAGGATTGTTCTTCTGGGATGATGGAGAAGGAATAGGTAAGTGAAAGATCATCCTTGTTCACCCCCTCCCCCCCCACACACACACACAGACACAAACACACGCACACACAGCTGTGTACTTAGTCCGGTCTAGTATTGGAATATTGGAATAGCATGTCATTTCATGTTAACTCATTATTCATAATAGTCACTATTCATTTAAAAAAATGTTAGTTTCCTTAATTGGTTTAGATCCACTCACAATGTTTGTTTACAATAACGAGTAAAATATCCCTGTGTGTCTTACAACCAATTTAACAGTGATAAGTGCCAAGCAAACAGGGCAAGTAAAAACTGGACATACTCTCATCTCATTCATTTTAAATGTATGTTTGATGCTGTCATCTGTCAACACTTCATTAACATTAGGGAGGAGTAAACCTATTTTACCTGTTGGGCCACAGACTAAAGAAAATGAAAGCACCCAAACTAGCTGTCACACCGACCAGCGATGAGATGTTATATATATTAAAGCAAAACAGTTACGATTGAAAATGACACCCCAAATAGAGCAGTTTGCAGATTTCATATACTTCCTCAATTCAAACCAACAAACAAGTTGTCTACCAGTAATTCAAGTGACTCTTGTGTTAGCACAATATCACAGTTATCCGGTCTATATGCTCATATCTTGATTACAAGAAATTAAAATATCAAGCAGGATATATGGGTACAAATCATAGATGGTAGAAAGATCATAATGCACAAACACCCTGTGCACTGACTTTAAGTACTTTTTTGTTTTTAGTAGGGCTGTCAAAGTCAATGTGACAATAAAGACTTAACACAAATTCCTTTTAACGCCACTACTTGTTTTGACGGGCTATTAACATGTTAGAGTTAAGGCCTCTCTGTAGTTTTGGAAATCAGAAAGTGATGCAGCAGTAACGCGGTAAATGGCTAGCAGAAACATACCTCCCCAAGCAGAAATGGGTAAAGAAAAGGGCCTTTTGAATGGCAAGTCCAAAGCCCTTCCAGACGGTTCTCTTGACAAGACTAAACTTTTAATTTAAGAAGCATAGACTGTTTTATCCAAAGAAATTGAAATATAACCCATAGCTTCAACTGGGCTGTATAGGCTGAGCCGTAGTTGTATGTTACACTCCCAACTGTTACATGCATATGTTATCTATTTTTTATTTAGTATTGATCCCACTTAGTAGAAGGGAATGCTTTTGTGAGCCTTTATTTTCCCCCATGTGAGGTTAAACATAATTACATTGTCACAGTACATTGTTACATTTAGTTAACCAATGCACTTGCACAAGGTGCATTGTTCTGTGTTAAGCTGCTTACATTTCCCTGGATGTTAAGGTAACCTTCACAAGTATAAAATAGGACACTACATTGTGTTAGTATTACCAAGTAATGTTACATTCAGGTTAGTATTTTTTTAGCACAAAGTCCCTTTGAGGTTATTCTGGAGAATATTGTAAACAGTATTTGTCATTGCTTTAGGTTATTGCCATGATAATAATAAACATTTGCATAAAACAATCATACTGTATATATCCATTCCCATGTTAATAAGAAAACTGGAAAAACATCCCTTTTAAAGTACATTCAGATATAGTCTCGCATTGCCAGACCGTGGAGTAAGAGGATAGGAGAACCCCAAAAATGCTCTGCATTGTTTGCATTTCTTTTAACCAATTGCAATAGTCTTGGGCGGCGCTAAGCTCTGGACACAGAGACGGTGGCTCTGCAAAATGGTCTCAGGAAAGAACTTCCTAAGCTTTAAATTAGTTGGATACCTGGTTAAACGTAGTGCGCTCTATGGACAAAATACACATGGCAGTACACTGGTTTTTACCAGTGTACTGCCATGCGTATTTTGTCCATAACCGTTTTGTCCGTTACGAGAGGCCTTTCAGGAAGTTTGAGTGGTTACTTTTGATATTTTTTTAATAAGTTTAATAGATTTAGAAAATCAAGAAATGAATATCCACATGAGTGCATTGACCCCCATGTTTGTTAAACTCATGTACAGTATGAGAAAGCACGTGAAGTTCTTTTTTGAAGTATGAATTTCTTCATAGTTTGTATCAGTTACACACAGACAAGTACAACATAGTATCCCTACCATTTTCTCACTCATTCACTACAGATGTTTTTGTGTTTGTGTAAGGACAAGGAAAAGAGGGAGAGAGAGAACTAGGGATAACAGAAAAGAGGAGTGACAGAAACTATTAAAGTAATTCCCTGTTTTGCTGCCTAGAGATATGCTCTCCATCACTCCTCTTTTATCTGCTCCCTTGCTCCTCTCATCTGTGTCTTTCTGTCTGCAGCATAGCCTCCCTATGTCTTTCTTGTTTGGTCTGCCTCTAGCTATAGTGCTTACTTACCTGTATTATCTGCTTTTCTGAAGTTCTGCATGTTTAAGTGCCACTTTCGAGGGTTAGCTATTCACTCTGCTGTCAGTCAGGCTGACTCATCTCTTGGTTAGTTCCTCATCAGTTTCATTCATACAAGCAACACATCAGCCTTTCATACAGTTGAGCAGCATAGCTAGTCAATAATTTATTCTACTACTCTAATTCTATTATTTGCTCATGTAATCAACCACTAATAAGTTGAAGTCATAATGTGCAATGAGTCAGCGCATGGAGTCTATTAATGAGTCAACATTTTATTTAGTAATGCAGCTACTCAGTGTTTAATTCACTTCTTAATGCATCCCTTCACTACATGACTCACTTGTTCATGCACCTTATTAAGTGATTATTTAGTTGTCCGTCCAGTCAATCAAATGAATACAAACTCTGTCCTGTAGTCAACATAAAATACTCACTTAACCATACAGTGTCTCATTTCTTCACTTGTGTGCCATTTCTTTGTCCCCCTGTCAGCCATTCAGGTCTTCACACACATATTTTCTATCTCCCTTCCAGTAATGCAGTGTAACTAAGTACATTTACTGAAGTACTATACTTACTTATACGTTTGAGCTACTTGTACTAACTTGAGTCTTTTCTTTTCATACCACTTTCTACTTCTAGTCCTACATTTCAGAGAGAAATATTCTACTTTTTACTCCACCACATTAATCTGACAGCTTTAGTTACTACTTACTTTACAAGTAGTGATTGTTACACAGAAAACACACGTAGGTTATAAAACACAATGTTTTACTATAAATTAAACTACCCAACAAAATAACGGCCAAAAAGTACAGATGAACTGATTAGACGATTAAATATAGAACTGTTAGGATTGTTTCCAGTTTCTAAATTGTGAGGATTTTCTGCATTGAGTACTTAATAAGTACATTTTCCTGATTATACTTACATACTTTTACTTAAGTAACATTTTCAATGCAGGACTTTAATTTGTAACAGAGTATTTTCACAGTGTGGTTTTAGTACTTTTCCTTAAGGTAAGGTTCTGAATACTTTTTCTGCTATTGGTCCCTCCATTGTCTCCATTTCTCGTCTGTGTGTAATTCACGCTTATTTTCTCTCCTCAGACACAGTTGAGCGAAGAGAGTATCTTTTGACTTCCTTTACAGCAGAAAAGGTGAGTTCAAAAACCATCAACAGGTTTGTTTTTTTATTTATCATCATTGTTGCCCCAATTCCGGGTTGAATTACAGTTGAAACATGTCTAGTTGGGTAGTCTTTTGTGTAGGAGCCTTTAACTGTGATTTTTGTAAAAAGTGATGCTTTGTTGCACTACAATCTAACGTTAACATACTACTAACTAGTAAGCAGCTACATGTTATTGCAACATAGCTGTAATTTTTACCAATGCTAGTCATTACACCCCAAATTATGGTCACTATATTGCTGGGACACGTCCAGTTGTGTAATACTTTGTTCAGAAGCCTTTAGGGGTTATTTTTCACAGTACCAAGTCCTGCTATATACTCAGTTGCAGTAGCTCCAGCTTCAACTAGTGAAACATGGAGTGGAAGCTCCGGTGTTTCCAGGAAGCATGCTGGCCAATCAGAGCAGACTGGGCTTTCTTGGGAGGATGGCTTAGAGAGACAAGCACTCCTACAGAGCATCTCACACAGAGGGTGAATACGGGTGCAGCAGCCATGGGTAGTATGAGAAACAAAGTGTTTTTTACCATTAAAGCATGTAAACATGTTCTAGTACAAACACAAAATGTATAGTATAATCCTGAAAATGCCATAAAATAGTTGCCCTTTAAACTTGAATCACAATCTACAAATGCTAAAAACACTCTACAGTCTTTTTTTAAGATAAGTTTTGGGTATTTTAGGCCTTTATTTTATAGAACAGCTTAGACATGAAAGGGGAGAGTGAGGGATTGACATGCAGCAAAGGGCCACAGGCTGGGGTTGAACCCGGGCCCACCGCGTCGAGGACTGAGCCTTCGTATCAGGGTGCGTGTTCTACCAGGTGAGCTACAAAAGCGCCAACATAACAGTAAGAGTCTAATAGTCCGTTCCATTTGTACTCGGATTTTCCAAGGTCATAGTCGGAAACATGCCCCCCTGACCTTGGATCAACAGTTGAGAATCTTGTAGTAATGTACAGGTATAAACACTTGTGTGTTATTTGTGTCTGACTAAATCAGTCGTATACTCAGTGCTGTCCAACTTCTATCTGTGGACATGTTGCACAAAAAACAGCAGAATGCGTTGTTATAAACTGGTATTGCTCACAATTGACTAAACTGGCTAGAGCTAAAGAAAACAATGACAATCTGACTTGTAAATGGAACACATTCAACTCAAGTGTAACATCTTTCCCAGCTTTGGCTTCCGAGTTCCGAGGTAATTGGAACACACAGTAAAGCCTTTAGCTTTGCGACGTCACAACGCGGACAGCCCTAATGAAGTAACAATGTCATCTTCATCAGGTGCAAGGCTTTTGTTGTGCACACACCTCTGTACTATTTTCATGGCTTCAACCAAACATACTCATGCAGAGGTGGTTGAAGTGGAGCAGCTGTGGTTGTGATTATGCAGATTACATTGCGTTCCTGGTACTTGTTTTGGCACAAAATTGCACTTACATACTGCCTCTCAGACAACCTCTTATCACAAACATAAGCACAAAGAGCAATATTGTGGCTTTGGTTGGCAAAAGCACAAACACTGATTCCAAAATTACACAAACAAACACTTTCTTGTCTGTTGTGTTTGCCTTTTTCTCACCTAGTAAAGATTTTGTGATGAGTGATTCTTATCCACAGATGCTTCCCTTATCAAGTTGACTATATGTAGATTTTAACCAGTATAAACAATGATATGTGCTCCATCTACAACCTCTAATTTGATAAACAAAATACGTAGAATAGGTAAGATTATTTACCATTATCAATAAATACTATTAAATTAATGATATATTAGGACATAGCAAGGGGTTCAACAAAACAGATACACTAAGGTACATACAAAACAACAAACAAAAATTACAACAAAGTGGTCTGAGCTGCAGAGAATTAGGGTGTAATTTGATGCTAAAATGGGTACCATTGCTGCACCGTGCAACTCAATCAATACAACTTCATCTGCGTCACCCCACCAACCTTGTACATGCACTTTTATGTGGAGCCATAGCATTACCAATCAGGTAAAAATAGATATATAAATGCCAACGGCACATAAAATTGTGTCCATGTTTGCACTTGTGCTGCACAAAAGAAGAGTTTGTGTAGTATGTGCACAAGTCGTATGGCTGATTTCAGTGAGAACGGAGTGTTTACCAGGCCACAGTTTGATCTCACATTGAGTCAGACATGACAGAAACCCCCTAATCACTGGGACTAATGGGACTAACACAGCTCTCTTTGCTTCTTAACCAGGCAAAGGCACACAATCACACACAGTACTGAGCACGCGCCTAATCACAAACACACACACATATGTGCACACATCTACAGTACACATAGCCACATAGAGCCACCATGGCCAAACATCTGTGGCTGTCCTCTGCCTACCATCAGGCTCATTCCAAAGCAATTTCACACAGTGATAAAACAGGCACACAGTCTGACAGCCAAAGGTGGGGGGGGGGGGAGTGAGAGAGCGAGAGAGTGTGTGTGTGAGAACAGGCAGATGTGAGGAGATGAGGATAAGTTTGGCAATGTGGCCATTGCTGCCTGACAGATTAGCAGATCTTATGCCGTTTTGGATGAGTCTCTGAATGATTTGTGTGTGTGTGTGTGTGTGTGTGTGTGTGTGTGTGCGTGTGTGTGTGTGTGTGTGTGTGTGTGTGTGTGTGTGAACATTTATGTAGGTGCTGTCAGTACTTTGGTTCATTGATAATAAGGGACCTTAAAGGTCCCATGACATGATGCTCTTTGGATGCTTTTATATAGACCTTAGTGTTCCCCTAATACCATATCTGAAGTCTCTTTCCCTAAATTCAGCCTTGGTGTAGAATTACAGCCACTAGAGCCAGTCCCACAATGAGCTTGTTGTGGGCTTGACTAACTGCCACTTTGCTTGTTTGAAAGCCATGATGTCTCTCTCGTGGATGGGCTAAATTATCTAGGCGGGCAAAGCAGAGAAAGGGGAGGTAACCTTGCCCCTTATGACATCATAAGGAGCAAGATTCCAGAAGGGCCCATCTGAGCTTTCATTTTCTCAAAGGCAGAGCAGGATATCCAGGGCTCGGTTTACAACTTTCGCCATTGCTAGCCACTGGGCGACCATAGGCAGGCTGGGGGAACGCATACCAATGTTAAACCTCATAAAGTGAAATGTTCATGCCATAGGACCTTTAAACATCTGTTTGCATGTGCCCAAGCATGTGTGTATCTCACAATGTGAGCACAGTAAATGCACAGATGTTAAACTATTCAGACATTCAAACTCTCTTTAGAGAAGAGCATCTACTTAAAACAAATCATAGGGTAAACCTAATATGAATTAAGTGATTTTTTGCACCAATTTGCACTGACCCTGTCTCTTCTCTCTAACAGAACAACTTGTCCAGTGAGGTCATCAACAATGGCCTGAACTCTGCTGACCGGTTGACTCTGGGTGTGGTGAAGGTTTGGGGTGCAGGCAGTGTTCAGATCACGCATGCGACCCTAACAGAGGAGAATGGAAAGGCGCATTCACTGTCCCCACAGCACAACGTCAACACTCAGGTCAGTAAATGTAGTCATAACTAATAAATATTGTATTGAATCTGTATTAATACAAGTTAGTATAGTGCATATTGGATCAATTGTAACAAATAGTACCATCCCCCACCCTAATTACTTTTTTCTGCCATTGTGCAGCTAACTGCTTGTCAATGTCATCAAACACGGACAATGGTCTATGACCCAAAAATGGCAGTTAGTGGCAATGAAAGATTATTTTTGTGCACACAGTTGCAGACAGAAACTGACTGATAGTGTTTGGTGTATCTGATTTATTGTTTAATGGAACTATCTTTTTTGAAAGTGCACATCTTCTCTTGCATCCCACAAATGCACTCAGCTACATTTCTGCTTAAATAACCCCAAAATAATCATATAAATTAATCACTGTCTAAATTAATATAATCAGTGGCATTGCATGGTAGAGTTCACTTTGTGCATTACTACAGTAGCTCAGTGAGCCTCTTTCATTGTTAAATGCACACAATTCATAAACACACCCCAGCATTCAAGTTCACTGACCATTCCCATGCCAGTCAAAAACTATCACTGCAAAATAAAAGTTTGCTTCACAACCAAACCTCTGCTGTGCCCCACTTTGTCATCTAATAGCTGTAATCAACTCTGTATTCCCTCTGGCACTGTTGTTTTGTAATAAACACAGAGCTGAAGACTTGACTCAGGACAGCGATTTTAAAGCTGTTCATGTACAATGAGAGTCATTTCCTCTTGCTCGCTCCATCATCTGCTCCAATGGTTGAGCAGAGAGAAATGCAATGAGAATCAGGAGGAATTGTGAATGTGAAGCCAAGCCGCATTACCCTGTTGCATATTTGCTACTTGGTGATTCATTTTTCCATAATGCCATTTTTTTGTGACCACTCTAACAGTAGAAACATGGGCATATTGTCAGTTCTTTACATCAAAGGAAATTCTGTTTGTGTTTGAATCTCCTCTAAAGAGATCAGAGGATCAGGGTCAACTACAACATTCAGCTAGAAGGAATTCAGTGTTTGACACAAGAACACTTCAGTGGGTTGGATGTCTACCAAAACAGGGCTTGAGCTGAGGTCATCCAGCTTATTCATTCACTAGACTAGTTTGCAGAGATGGTACGATGTGTAAGTACCCCAACATTTAATAACTGGTCTGGAAAAAGAGTTTAGATGATAGAAGAGGAAGGTAAGCAGGGTGTATCTTACTGTGTTTAGGGTGGCAGATGGGTGATATAGAGGTTTGGAGTGTGAGTATGAAACAGCAGAATAAGAAAAGACATGGCCAAGTTTAAAAAGATAGCATGTGCTGCCTCTCCTTTTTGGCCTATAATAAAATGTTCCTTTCCAGGTTGTGTACTGTACTCAGTGCACTTATCAGGACCATGAAAATGATAGCTACAGCAGCTCCATAAATAATTGTATGCGAAAAAGCCCAGAAGCCTTTGATTTATATTGTTCTTGGGGAAGACAGACAGGAAGAGGCAAGAAGAGACGGCAAGAATTGCAGATGAAGAAAGTCAGAATGACAGAGGGGTTTTGGGAGTGTGTTGGGAATGCAATGATGGGTAGAGAATAAAGAAAAGACAGGAAGACAGTCCATCTTTGAAAAGGAGGGAAGGAAGGACAGAGAGCAGTGGAGGGAGAAAGAGAAGGCACAAAAAAGACAGATGGAATACAGAGGTGAAAGAGATAAACAGACAAATGAAAGATGGGTAGAGGGAAGGAGGACGGGCAGAGAGGAAGGAGAGAGAGAGGGAATGAGGATGACACAGTATGCACATAGTAATAAGTGTTTTCTTAGTGCGAGACAATCCATTTATCTCCTTAAGTATTATCTGAAAGGGTAACAACTTAAAAGAAGCAGAAAGCAGCTGGGACTGTGTTATTTAAATACAGTGAGGTGGGAATGCTCTTTGTGCATGGTACAGGACATTTTATTTTGAATATCTTGAGGCCAATTCATACTACAATTTACAATATACCGTATTATCGCATGTACAAGCCTAAATTAGTTTACTTCACAAGGGTCCCATGCTGTTTATATGACATCCTTTAAATTGGATACAAGGTAACAAACAGAACAAGAGGAATGGGTAACATTTTATTTGAAGGGTAGTGCATAAGACTGACATGACACTGTCAGGCCTTATTAAGAAACTTTGAGAAACTAATCAGCTTTATGTGTTAACATTACATCAAACTATCATTAAGTAGTTGGTTTTTACATTGGATGTCATGAACCCTTTTTATTATTGTGTCATGATTATTTTCCTTGACTTATGTAGAAAGCTAGTTATAAAACAGGGAATACACTACGGAGAGGCAGAGTACAACCTGGACAAGTCACTAGACTATCACAAGCTCAAATGCAAAGTGTATAGATAGGCCATTTCTGACATTCACCAATTTATAGTTACCATTTCACCTAACTTGCAGGATTTTGGATTTGGGCCATAGACATTAAAATAAAATAAAATCTCTAAAAATCTGAAACTCTTTTTAATGAACAGTATGAGTTAACCCTCCCTTCAACACATGTTTTCCACATTCATTTCTTATACATAGCCTTTACAACAGCATAAAACAGGTAAAACAAAGTTAGACAGATGTGCCACGGAAGACGATAGATCGGATCCACTAGACGTGCCAATAGGATCTACCATTTTTCCAGGGGAAATCAGGGATGCCATACAGTGACCTTAATGTCTGTTATTTTAAAATGTTTCAATGGCATACTTAAAGAAATTAAATATGTCTTTCTTCTGGTGTCTGTAGGAGCTGATAATAGATGCTACTTCAACGTCTGTTCATGTGGATCAGCGTTTCACCATCACATGGAATAACAGCATCTAATCAGTATAGTTGTTGTCTTTTACTATATAATTAATATATATGTACACAATGGTCAATTACCATATTAATGATATGAAGTGAATGCAATGTTTTTGAACATGTACTCCTTTTGTCATCGATGAGCTTTTAATTACATTGCTGTACCATAAACAATTAGTAAAATTACATCAAATAGAATACAGGAAGAAAACAATTTTTGTGTGTTTAATATCTCAGAGTGCTTGGTACTAAAAAGAAAATATGTATACAATGCCAAACAAAAATCTTCATTTTTTACAAATTACATTAAAGGTTCCCTTTGCATACAATGGATTCTTGTGAGTCAGAGTGAAGGTCAACATATCTGTTGTGTGTTTACAAAAAAATCCACAGGGCCCTTTACATCTACGGAGCCCTGGAGGTGACATGGAGGAAAAAAATATATAGAAAAAAATAAATTGCGACCCGATACCGGATAAGCGGTCGAAGATGGATGGATGGATGTCCTGGGGACAGACACTAAACTTGAGATCTTTACTTTACTGGATAAAAAAATTAAAAAACTAAATAAATTGTAACCTACTGGCGTCAAACACTAAATCGAGATATCAAGTTTGAAAGTCAAGATGTTTTTTTTATTTCATTTTTTATTTGTATTTTCTTTCTTGGTTTTTTATTCCTCCATTAAATGGTTGAGATCTTGACTTTCAAACTTGATCACTCGACGTTCATGGATGAAAAAAAATTCCATGTCAAAGTCAATATCACGCAAATAAAACTCAAGATCTTGCTAAACAAAGTGAAGCTCACACACGAGCGTTTGTCCAAAGGACATGTTTTTTTTTTACCCCCATGTCACCTCCAGGGCTTGGTTTACATCCACTACTTCTGGTGGGGCTATATTTTTTTTCTTGCACCCATGCACACATGGTAGTTACTCTTGGGGAGTAACCGGATTTTGACCCACCGTAGCTAAAATCAATGTTAATACAATGGCTCAAAATGCCATTTATGTATTTCTGTCGTTGTGGCTGGTAAAACCTATAAATATGTATATTTTCTTTTTAACTGATCAGTTACATCAACCAAAAAGATTGAATTTATTGAGAAACAACCTAAATAACTAATTTTATTGTTTAGTGATATTCTATCTCTCTAAAGACACTTTATACATTTGAATTCAATTTTTTTATGATGGACTGGGTAAAATATTATCCAATTTCAGTTATTGTCACATATGGATTTACAAGTGGACGACAGACATGTTGACCCGATTTTTGTCCAAAACGCATTACTTGGAGAGTGAGTGATATTGGGAAATAGTTTTGGACCTTATTTCACTACACAGAAACATCAGTAGGCAACCAACTGCTGTGCAAAATAAGCAAACAGATGTTTATCATAAAATGACAGCTAGATCTAATGACAAGGAGAAGAAGCTCAAGAAGTCTGCTTTTGATAATTGGAAATGCTTTGATTCAAGAGATGCAAGATGCTGGGGTTGATTCCCTGCAGCACACAACTCACCAACAGAGTAACTAAAGTGAAATTATTATGCGCCGGTTAAATTTTTAATGACACAGTATGAATGGTCACCTGCATGATGCCACTGTTGTCCCACTAATGCATGCATCTGTACTTGTATGGGAATGCCAGGAACTAAACACTAATTATAGCTCTCACCTGCGGCAAGCGGTCTACCTTGTGTTTTGTCTCATCTCATTACTTCCACATATAATGAAACAGTCATCCATTATTCAGCCTGCAGTAAACATAATGATATCAATTTAGCCATGGGCACCTCAAATTGATTTAAACCGTAATCGCCACTGCATAGGTAAGAATATACAGGAGGTTTACTTCTTAATGGTGAATGCGGGTGTATATCTCTGTGTGTTTCTGTGATTGTTGTCCAAAAAGTTTAGATTTGTGAGGATTTATTCCACCCCCAGTCTTCAGGTAATATGTGATTTTGACTTTCGAAAACAAAGCCAGCCACCCACGAGTGCCAACATGACTAATTAATCAGGTGATCAGTCCAGGCATTCTTCCTGGATTCATAACGAAGTCATGATGCTGCCGGTGGAAGAAATCAAAGGAAAAATTCTAATGATTTTTTTAGTTCTGCCCATCCAAATTCCTATACTATACTAAATACTATAACAAAACAAACATATTACATATGGCATACAGATGTGATTTGACTTAAAGAGGAAATACTTCTATAAGCATGAATGTGTCATAAATATTTGCGTGCCATCTGTAGCCTGTGACAGAGATTGACCTGCCTAAGTTGCAAGATGTGTTTATGTAAGAAGTTAGCACACATGACAACACAACCAATATATACACATACTGTACCTATGCTGCATATGCTGTGTTAGCATGCATATGGATGACATTAAAGCGATACATCTAAAGCATGATATTCATATACTTTTCAGAGTTCAAAATGTTTCCTTCTTTACTTAATACTTTTCCCAGAAAGTTTCATTTATATCTTAATGCCCACAGATCAATGTGTTTTTCTCTTCTTTGACTTCTGAAAGGGAACCCATCTTACCAGACGACATGCTTTTAAATGAGCTGCAGTAACAATGTGTCTTTGTTACCGCAGTGACTGACAGATACAAGTGTGTCGCAGATGAAGGGTGAAACAAAAAGATAAAACAACATGAGAGAAAGACGGAAAACACTTTGGCAACTTCAAAGACTGTCAGATGTGACGTGTCTGAGTGGTGTGTGTGTGTGTGTGTGTGTGTGTGTGTGTGTGTGTGTGCATGCATGCACATCTGTTAATATGTTGATATACTTTTGAATGCATGTGCATGTAAGTGTATGTAAATGATGTTTTCATTGGATGATTGTTGGTCATAAAAGAAAATAGCTATGTGCATAAGTAGCCAACTGCGTACATTCTACATTTCAATATTGTTATTTTAGAAAGACAGGTTGCACCTTGAAAATAGGAGACATCAGTGCGATATAAATACATGCGTCCCTTCCCTTTCCCATATATACTGTAGATAACAACTAAATAATGCAGTTAGTCTTGTTGTCTCACTTTCTGTCCATTTTCACACACTCACACACACACACACACACACACACACACACACACACACATACACACACACACACACACACACACACACACACACACACACTCATCTTATCATTTTATGAGCACAGCAATGGCGGAGACAGCCTAGTAGCACCCTATCTGACCATATCCTCACAGCCATTTTCACCATTTGACACACACCCACACTCTCACTAACACATGTACACAGACAAAGTGTCAAAATCTCACCTATTAGTCATGACCAATTCCATGTGTGTTGACACTATGCCTCAGCAATGCAATTTTCATTTCACCTTCACTAATCTGCCACTCATTTAGGGTGGTCATGCTAACCAAGAAGTCATACATATCTGCCCACTGTGAGTCTACCATGCTTGGTGTTTCTACACTAAATGAAGGTGGTACCTGACTTGGACCTAGAATAAATTAAAATATTTCCAGAGTCCTTGGATGAAGAAAAAAGAAATCGAAGAAACCTCAGAAGAGGCAATTCAAAGATAAAGACTTCCTCCCCTGACAGCTGTGGATGCAAAAGCAGCCATGAGGCTAAAGAAAAAAAAAATATTTTCAAAGAAATCTTTCGAATTGTTAACTTATTTTGTACTTTACACCCCCTTGGCTGATTAACATCTGGCATGTATTTACACTGTCATCCCATTCTTTCACTTCAACCTTATTTGTCAGTGTGTCTTATTTGTCTATCTGTGTTGCAAACATAGTGTTTCTTGTTTTGTTTGCCTCTTCCACTTTAATACATAGGTATCTGGTTAAAAAGCCAATTTTTTGTTCAAAAAATTTTGGGTTGCAGTTGAAGGTCTTGTACAGAAAAGTGAAGTTGATTACATAATTACAACAACTGCATCTGTTTTTGTTGGCTCTCTTTCCACTCCACTGCTTTATTTGAGGTTAGTTAAAGCACATTGAGATAAATTTAATTTCACAAGGGCAGGCTGCTGGCAGTTTGTGATAGTACTATACATAAATTATTGACATGAACAACCCAACACAACACTGATAATAAGATTGACTGTATAAACTGAAAGCAATAAAGCAGAAACAATTGGGCAACAGACATAGTTAATTAAAAACATGACAGTCAACCATCAAGGGGAACTTTTGAGACAAAAGGCAGATATAAAGGTGTGAATGTTTTGTTCAGATCAGTAACCAAAGGCGAGGAGAAAAACAAAATATAAATCTGCAGAAAGCACTAGACTGCCGTTGTACTTTAGAGTGAACAACTATAATTAATAAACGCCATTAAAACACATCTGTCGACACTCGCGCTACCCCTTCAGGTGGCATGGCAATTTTAATTGCAACAATCACCATTATCTTCATGATCATCACTGTCATCACTCTTAAAATGTCTCAGTCAAGAACAGAAACATAACTCCCCTCACAAGAAACAAGAAAAAGAATGTTACTTAAATTAGGTTGTATGGAAATTTTGATTAGCACTGGGGTTCAAAATAATTTATGTTGTGTTTGGTTAAATAAATACATAATATTTCCTCTGTTTCTGACCTGGTTCTATCTATCTACCAAATATTTCTTTGAACTGACTGACTTGACAGTAGCTCTGGCTGTTGGGAGACCTAGAGACCAACTGTTTGAGTTTACTTTGAAATTGCTCACCAACCAATTACCCTCAAAGCTTCCAATAAGCCTTAGGTGGAGTGAAATGAACCCAATGATGGATCAGATGTTTTCCATGTTAGGCCTTGATGCAAAGAAGGGTGAAACTGCAAGGCTACTTATGAGCTAATTGAAAAAGAACATGTACAGTATGTACTTTTTCTGGATAGAGCCCTGAAGAAAAAAAAAAAGACATCTCTTTCTGGCAAACAGCAGATAGTGGATTAAGCACCAAAGGATGGCCACACGCATACATCTTCACAAATCACATCAAATGGCACAACGGCACACCCACGCTCTTACACACTCACACGAACATTCCTTACAAATCAAATCAAAAACAGGGCACGCACAGAGGAAGAGCGATTTGCCAATTGGCCAGACCATCCACGCGGAAAAGGATTTAAATATCACTGGAAATGGGGCCAGGGAGATTGCATCACTTCCGGTTCAGCAGAGCTAGTCAAATGCCTCTGGTGGCCAAGTAATTCAATACTCAAAATAGTATGCATCATTTTACAATTCACCCCGCATACGGGTTTACCAGCAAACTGAAGGCTCATATCAAGCTTGCATAGTAGCGCTGTCGAGGGTATCTGCAGCTATCCTAAACACATTCTGCCCTTGAGTAATCAGACTTTGAAAAAACGTCAGCTTATCCAGAAAATAGAAAGATTCAAACGCTCCTAACTTCTTAATTACAATTATTGTGCCTGATGATTGTATTCAGATGTCCTCATCTGAATACAAGAGAGGACATTTGACAGCTGCTCCCTGTAGCTGTCATGTGATAAAATGGGGACAAGAAAGAAGAAGAAGAATAAACAAATGAATAATCCCTGCTCATTATGTACACAGAGAGGGCGGTGAAATCTCTCTGTTTATTATGGGTTTGCCATAATTTCTTTTCTTCTTTTTAGTCACAGCAACCCAAATAGAAACAAGAGGACCGAAGCATCCACCTCTAGCTACACTGTAGATAACAATCCCCCCCAGAAAATGACATTATGCTGACGTTATGCGGGTGCAATTACAGGATAAATATGAAAGTGTGAACACTGATCGGTAATTGCTCATCTTGTTACTCTACCAGAGACAATCAATCTAAAGGGGACAGAAGAAGACGGAAATTACAGCAACAATGAGGTATTTACATAAAAACACAAATATGTCCTTATTTTCACACATGCAGAGAATTGTGTTCTCTCTGGAAACAGAAAAAAGCAAGAAAAATGTATAGCTACATTATTTTTTCAAAACCAATAATTTTGTAATTTTAGTCAAACTGAATTCACATAAGATTCTACCTGATACATTTTATCATTATCTGATGAAAAACATTTTTGTTGTTATCCTAACTTCACATCTGACAGTTTAGATAACAGACACTCAACTGCCCCGCTGTTATTACAGACACGTGAAGTAACCACAGACGTTTGCTTTATTCATTGACTTATGGAGGTTCATTTACTTGACAAAGAGCATTTTCAGATCGTTCTAGGCCGTTCCAGGTTGAATGATTAAGAATGCATCTTTACAGTTACTCTGAGTCCTCTCAGTTATGCCCGGTTCAGTCACACCCATCCGGCCTGTTATGAGCACCAATCTGCAAAAATATGTAGTAATCAACCATTTGAACTGGACTAAATACAGAGACAGACTAAGCTGGGGCTGGAAGTGACCCCCCCAGTTCAGCTGGCTCACTTGACAAGGTAACAGACAACCAGTTGTTGAGGATTTCCAGTGTTATGAGGATTTTCAGTATTGATTAACCACACATGCCAGACCTTGACGGTACAACAGTACATTATTTATCTACACAGGCAAGGCACCACACACATGAAATCCCATCACATGAAACTGAAAAGATTAAAGGAAAGTAACCACAGCACATTTTATTATTTAATATGATTAATAATTTGAATACCTTCTATATATAATTATTATAGTATTTTACAGTAGTAAAAAAAAAAATCAATCTAAAACAAATTCAATAACACTCAGAACATTGAAAGTGTTTCCTAAAAAGTGGACATTTTTGTGAATGTGAGCTTTCTTGCACACAGCCGATGAAAGCAAATTTGAGAGTTCCCCGGAAGGACAGATTACCATCACAGAACAATACAACCGATGATGCCAATTGAGAGTGATCACTGAGAGTGTATGGGGGAAGATGAGAAATGAGAGTAGAAAGAAAGACAGAGGAGATGAGAGATAGGGAGCACTGACATGGTGAGGGAGTGGGTCATGGAGAATAAAGAATGTTGAATGAGAGTCAGGAATATACTGAGTAGGAGGGATGGATGGAGGGAAACAGAGGAGGGGAGCGTCCTCTTGGTGGAATGGTTCTGATTGAGGTCAGTTTTCCCACCAGATGAGACTCCACTTTAATCACCCTCTATCGGTCTCATCACCATGGAGGGGCTGGCCTCATCATGGAGAGAGGAAACAGTGCTTGGAGAAAGAGAGAAAGCAAGAGAGAGAGAGAGAGAGAGAGAGACATATCAACAAGAGAAATAAAAATTACTAAGAGAACGACACGCATAAAATGTGAGCAGGATGTGCTGAATAAGAGAGCAGGGGATTCAGATCTACAATGCGAAAAATGGAAAGCAACAGACAAAGTGAGAGAAATAAATTCAAATGCTGCATAAGATACAATGTTGGACCAATACAAAAAAGGAAGGCGTGCACAGAATATGAAACAGAGTAGAAAGAGAGAGGAAAAACGTTCTAGTTAATTGATAAACACGGCTTCACCATTATAAATAGTATGGCATCCAACTGAATAAAACCAAGAAATGAAGAAAGCCAGTGATACACAATAATAGTAGAAGGAGAAGATTTATGGTGTGTGTGTGTGTTTGTGTATAGAAGAGGAAGAATATTAAGAGAAGGAGAAGAAGAATGGCTAGCTGGGAGGAATCCTGAGAGGAAGAGGCTAACTTACTGCGAGAGACTGTTTGAAATCAAACCCAAGTTCAATAGTCTGCTACACCCCCCTAACCCTGCTGGCAGGCTTTCACATTGATTTACTGTTCTGCTTAATGATATGTTTGCAGATGTCCTAAACACTGGTGCTGGGGCTGGATAATACATTTAGTACAAGTACTGTACTTTTTTAAGCTTTAAGCAATATTAATATACTTTTACTCTGTTACTCCCCGATGTGAGTCGAGTGCAGATTTGAGTTGCGCATGCTCTAATTTATACGGTTTATGTCATAACGTGTCATACTAGTGTTATTTATTGTGCGTGTGCTTCCGGTGATTCTGCCGTCTGTTTCTTTATGGCGTTGTCACATGGTCGTGGTCATGTGTTTGCAAAGGATCTATTTCAATTTCTTAAAGCCCATGTTGCAGGTTAACCAACACTGTTGATTATTGGGTACAAAAAGCACTCAAAATATGTATATCATTTAAAAAAATGTCTCCAAATAGTATTAAAAGTTAGTTTTCTGGTCATTTTTGGTATTCGCGGGTTTATGAAGTGAATTCGGCGATGACGTCACAATGGGGAGCAAAGTCTCAGCCTGGCACTAGAACTACAGTGACTGACTGGGATGTGGAAGAGGAGGAAAGGCCAGCAGCCGAATAATTACGAACCTGCCAGACGTGAGAGGGCAAATGAGGAATTGTCAGGATCAGACCTTGGGGGGGGGCTCAGCCCCTAATGAGAACAGCTCTAGGTCTTGTGTCCCTGTTTTAAGTTTTACAAAAGTAAAGACATTACTTGTTTTAGAGGTAAATACGCTTCTGAGCTGAAAATGTCCCCGGATTTTGTCTAAGAAATCTGGTCACTTTAGCTAACGTCCGCCGGCGTAGCGTTAGCTAGCTGTCTAAACTTGTGAAAAGCCAAACAACATCCCCGTCTAAGCTGTGTTTCACTTTACCTCCAATATTATTATAAATACAATAAAGTCACATGGACTCGGTCAAGACCATAGACTGTTAATATTAAAAGACCAAAAGCCACATTAGGCCAGACCTAAAGACAGAAATATAATGCAGGGTGCTCTGTTTGCTCCCCAACGTGACGTCATGCAATGCATTATGGGAGAAAAAAGGAAACAATGTAAAATTGTGCCTACTTTTTGTATTATATTCAGTTTTGCGATATCCAACACCATCAAATACAATGGATTACAGTTCAAATATGTATTACTAACAAGCAAATTGCACAAATTCGTTGCAAAATTAAACCTGCAACATGGGCTTTAAAGTGACTGTTGTGCTGTCCCAAAGGGGACCAAAAAAAACAAAATCATAACAATTAATGCTGGTTTTCTTGCAAGTAAAAGAAACAGGCCTTATTTATATTGTGTTTTGTTTTAAATTTGCTTTGTAATAATGAGAATAATAATGCATTATAAGTAAACCTAATCAAACTTTATCTATATGTATGTAGAGTCATCAATGAGTTCCACATGAAAACAAATGTACTTATGTATACACACAAATTATAGGTTTCCTCTTTTGTTAAAACAAAGCAAAGAATGGTACTACTGTATGAATGTTATCATGGCATGTGGACATGAAGCTCTAATGGTAATGGTTTTGTTCTATTCAGTTCAGTTCAATTAAATTTTATTTATATGGCATCAAATCATAACAACAGTTATCTCCCAGCGCTTTTCATAAAAAAGCTGGTCTAGACCATACTCTGTGATGTTATTTACAGAAACCCAACAAGTTCTAAGTGCTTCACATCAGTGCAAATGCAACCAATCTGAGACCATTTAAATTAAGTGGACAGTTTTATGGATTGCTTTCTGGTTTGGGAAAGTACCCTAAAACTACAGTTTTAGATATTTTAGGTTTAGGGAAACACCCACCAGATTCAAGCAAAATTGTTCATATAAAAAGCCCCCGGAGTGAAAAGCCAGCCTGTAGGCTGATGCAAGGATAAAAATGGAGATAGGCAAACATAGAGAGACCAGAGAGAGTGAGAGAGAGATTTTGATTTCAGCATGAGGTCTCCCATCTGTCTGTATCCAGAATGACACCTGCTTAGCTTTGATTGAAAATTGCACACTGAGCTTACACAGGCAGCACAGATTTGGAACAAATGTGAGTATGAGGTACAGTACTTATTCATAGTTTTGGTGTATTAACTGATGGCGGTCGGCATGCCTCCAGTTTGGACAAACAGCCTGAGTCCTACCACAGAAGCCAATTAAGGTACGGCTGTAGACGGAGCCAGCAGCATAACCATATAACATATGGCCACCTAAACAAAGGCTTACCTAAAACCAAAACCAAAAAAGTTTTTAAAGGAGTGCTGTATTTAGAAAATATTCACAGCTTTACATTGCATTCAAACTGAAATATTAGATCCTACGCAGAAGTGCAACTGTGACACACACTGTATTAGGCCACAAATCAGCTTTTTGGGTCAGACATTTATCGGTTTATGGTAAAAATAAAATAAAAATGAGACAACAATTTAATATTATTAATATATATATATATATATATATATATATATATATATATATATATATATATATATATTAATACTCATATCACCCTACATCAAAATATCTAAAATATTCTTTTAAAAAAGTAAATAGTTGTTTGCCGCTCTAGTGAGTATTTATGGCAGAAGGATGTTATATGTGGGATTGCTTTAACATAAACTACAGTGCCCATATTCATTACAAGAGGAACGTATTACAAAGCACAAAAGTGTGGCTTGATTGATTGATGTGTTTTTGGACAACACTGACGACCAATGGCACATAGGCATAAGCGTTATTTTTGGCTTTGGCTATACGCATGATTTTGTTGGAAAGACAGGTTCATTTTTGGTTTTGTTCTTATTTGTTGGCAACACAAATAGAGAATATTGCCAGCTTTTTTGGTTAATAACAGCAGACAATTGATCAACACGCAGGCGTAGAAAATGCAGCCAAATAGTCAAACTTTAAGTTTAGTAAATAATAAAATATAAGGGTGGTAAAGTTTGCATATGGGGCACAGGGTCCCATGTGGCCATGCTCAGGGGTTGGAAGCCATCAAGAGTTTTCATTCTTATCACTATAGTATGATCACTTTCACCAGCTGGCAGGGGCACCTACACAGTGGAGAGTGACACATGGGGAATGGATGAACTAAAACCTTCTGCATCATGCCCTCTAGTAAAGCTCACTCCTGGCTAGAAGCAGATTGTGACTTACCATGAGTCATGATGGTATGCAGCTCTTTGCTGTTCTTACTAACAGCAGAATAGCAGAGACAAGAGGACTTATTCCCATCACACAAATCATCGCTGCTAGCAGGCTATTGGTGGTGCTTCCCTGCCTGTGTGTGTACATTACCTAAGACAGCTTTGCCTTCAGTGCTATTCTTGAATTTGGACTGCTGCAGGATCTGTTGTCCTATACCTCCACACAGTCTAGCAGGCAGTCTAATAACATCCACATCCAATAAGCCTCCTCTGTCTCCCATCTTGATGAAATAATAGCCGCAGTTACTAAGATGGGGATGATAACCAAATCCTTCCTAAATGCCGCCGTGACAAGTGCTTGTTGTGGATTTAGAGCACAAACTTAGTGAACCTTTATTAAAGAACAAGAATAATCTTTTTATTTTGTTTCTGATGACCTTGACTTGCTGACCCTGAGAACATGATTAATATTAATACATGTAATAGTAATCCTTACTATAAGTTATTATTATTACAATAATAAAACTAGCAGCAAATTATATATATAATATAATAATAATATATTTTAAAAACATCAGAACATTAAATCAAAAATCTTTGACTGACTACTAAAACATTGGGTTGAGTTTTTTGAGTTGTGTGGGATTGACTTGACAACAAAAGACATCCTTGTCTGTTTCTGGACAGCTGTCTACTTATGGATGTTAACGTGATTTCATGCTTGGTTTGTAATACAAGTGGCACATGGCTATGAGGCTGTGAATGTTTGCGTATGTGTCATTGGTTTTTGAGTTACTAATTATAAAATACACAACACACAGTTAAACAGTTTTTAGCACTGACACAAATAACACAAATCTTAAATCAAGACTTGTCAATTCACAAAACACTGGACAACGTGCATTATGTATGCATGCAGATATGTTGAGGACCACAATGAAAATAAGTCGTGGACTTCATTGTGTTCTTACCCTAGATTGTCTTTGATGTCTTTTCATGTGTAAGGCATTCTTGATACAATTAAATAAATCAAATCCAATCAAATGTTTAGTGTGAGTGTGCTCTTGTTTGTATATGCAAGTGTGTGTGCCGACTGTGTGACTCTAACCTTGGGGCCTGTGTCATCCACGGAATAGATCGGTTGAGAAAGAATCACAGGCCCCGCAGACATATTAAGGGAGTGCAGCTTCACTGAAGGATTACTCTGCACAGCAAGAGTCTGTATTTAAATGTGTTAGCATAAAGCTGGAGACAGGCAGCGAGAGAAAGAGAGGAGAAACAGAAACAGAGAAAAGGTAACAGAGAGGAAAGGATGAGAGTGAGAGACACTTTCCATGAAGAGGAATGGAAAATAAAAAGATGACAAAACAGAATTAAGAGAAATGTAAAAATAGCATGTTTAATGTATGTGATAATATGTGTATTCTTGTCCATATGGGGACATGATTGTACATTGCAGCGTATTACACAGATAAAGAATGATATGAGTCTTCTTTGGAGCTCTTGTCTAAACAATACAGTTTTAACAGTCTATAATTCTGTCAAAATTACACTGCCGGTCAAAAGTTTGGGGTCTCTTACAAACTTTCATACCACTCCATTATAGACAGAATACTAGCTAATCTGTTCAAAACAATAAGTATTCATACCTAAACCACTAAATAGGTGTTATAGTGTGTTTTGAAGAGCAAGTTCTGCTCCTATATGGTAAGGGTATGGTTACGCCTTGCAATTAGTTGGTTAAGGAAAGTGAAATATGCTGGAAAATTGTTCATTCACCTTACTTCACATGTCCTTGTGTGTAAAAACACACTTTTTTTTACTTATTGTGTACCATCTGGCCAACATTCTTTACGTATGTTGTTGTCAGTTCATGAGTGAATGGTTTGTTACTATATGGGGCATTAATTAATTGCAGGGTGAAAAACGTTTGTTGGAGGGTTGTGTATTAGTATTGACGTGACAAAAAGGATGAGCATATAGTTATTGAAATTATGATCAAAATAAGGCTTGTGTGTGGACTGATGGAACACTGGGTGGCAAAAGGGTGTGTATTTAGCATGGGGAATCCAAGTGACACAAGCAATCTTATGGGAAACGTTACTTTGCATGCAACTGTAGTTAATGTGAGTGAAGAGCTAAGAGTGTAATTGCATTGTGGGAGTGGAGGTGAACAGCTAACGCAAATGCCATGTTTTGGGGGATAAATGTATAGTATTGCCATTTATTTCAACTCATATCATTCAATTTGAAATAAATAATTGAATTATCTACTCAAACGTGTAACGTCAAGGCTATATGGAGTCTGCAAAAACTGCAATGGCTTGCTTGGACTGCTTGTGTTCACACACACAAGTGGTTGATGCTGGTAGAGATTGATGACAGAGTCAACATTAGAGTAAGCCTTGAAGTTTTTGTACAGATTGATTTGGTGCCACCCAGGAAAGCTGTCCTATTAAAAATTGGCATGTTTAAAGCTACAGCAAACTTGAGCAGCTACAGAAATACAACAGACGAGCAACGTGTGTATCTGTTTAGAGTGCAGTCAAACAAATCCACGTTGCTAATAAAGAAGTTTGTAAAAATTACTGTGGTCTTGTATGGTACATGCATTTTCTTTGTGTTTAGGTAGGAAAATATCAATCCATCTGACTATAGATTATATAGTAAAAAAGAAGGCCTCTACTAATAGCCTATGTGATTGCTGATGTCTTGTAAGTGAGCATCCAAAATGTCATTTTACATCAGGCAGTAGTTTAATACGTAGAGCAAAGCATAATGCAGTAGCAGTGTTATCAGTGTTGTTGGATAAAACTTTTTTTTTTGGCCTGTCAAAGCAGCTCATAGGAATATGGCATGGTTCCATATATGGCTTGAATATGGCTCTCACAGTCACATATACACAAACATGCACTTGTCGTTTAAGCTTTTGATTGAGTGGTGTCCAAGGTGCTGAGATTTAGGCTCCTCTTGGCATTAGCTGTATCACTGAGGCTGTCACTGGCCATGGTGCTGAAGTGGCAAGGGATATGTGTCTGTGTGTCTGTGTGTTTGTGTGTGTGTGTGTGTGTGTGTGTGTGTGTGTGTGTGCGTGCGTACGTGTGTACATTGCAGCTTTTGTAACAGGTATATGCCATTTCAGTGAGCTGGTGATTTCAAGTCACAACTAGCCCTTTTCAGCACTGCCAGTCCCAAACAGTTTCTCCCTCAAAGAGACTCTGACTAGAAAGAGAATAATCTCTCGGAGAAGAGGACTTTCCAACCTTTTTACAAAGCCACTTGATGTGCGCAAAAAAAGCCCTATATAAAAGTCACATAACCCAATCTCCTCCTGTACGTACACACTCTCCGTCCCGGGGCATTTAAGGTGATGCAATTCACCTGTTTAGAAGGCAGACAAGCCAAAAAACAGGCATCTGTTGGAAATAGATAAAGACTAGATGTCCTCTAACTCTATGACCCTTGGCAACTCTTTCCTTTCATCTGCCTTTCCCAATCCCATCAACCCCACTCCATCATCCTGAATAGGCTTCACTCAGATGTTTGACAGCAAATCAGGATAACTGCCAGACATAGACTGTCCATTCACTGGCCTCCTATAGAAATCTCAAGCTGGTAGAAGGAGGGGAAAAAAATAGAAGATTCACATCTGAATAATGCAACAGGCAAGAGGGAGAGGGAAAGAAACAGTTAGGAGAAAACGTAGAGACAGATAGAGGGATGATTGACAGAGGGAGGGGAAAGATAGAAACAGCAGAATGCAGAGTAAGTGAGTTGAAAACAGGGTTAGAGTGGGAGAGACAAACGTAAGGAAGAACAGAGAGGTAAACAGAAAAAAGAAAGAAGGATGGAGATGAAAATAGGATAAGAGGGAACGTAGAAGAGGAATGGGGAGGAGATATGGCAGATGGAGGAAAGGCAGGATCACAGAGTTGAAAATGGTTGGTAAAGACGCAAGATAACTGGGTGGAATAGGGGAAAAAGGTAGAAAGTAAGACTAGTAGTCAAAGTGGAAGGGAAAAACAGAAAGAGGCGGAGGCAACAACTCTGTTCCACTTTTTGACAAGAAGACTGCAGAGTGGAGAACGAACAGAGGACAGCATTGATATTCCCTTCTTCTGTCTGCCATGTTCTCTTCTTTTCTCATCGTAGCTTGTTGTCATTCTTGATGTGCCGTGCTTTTTTGTGGTTTTTCAATTGTTTGTGGCTTTTCAATCACACCTATTTTAATACCCTGCTCTTCATTCCCTATCTTGCAAGGTGTCTTTGCCCCTCAGTGACACCACATCTCTCCTGTGTGTCTAAGTGCCTCTTCTCCATTGTCATCGTGCAGTGCCTTCTTACTTCTAACATGTTTTGTCTGGCAACTGCAGATGGATGACTAAAATGACGATCCTCTATTGATTTAGTGCATCTGCAGGCAGTGTAAGTATAGAGTTCATTAATTCTGTATGTGTCAAAAAAGGAACGAAAATAAGAAAACGTGACTCTGTCTGAGAGTTTCTATTACATGTGAGTGCATGTTTGTTTTGATTCATCTGTCACATTTCAGGAGGCATGGCAATATAACAAAGCAAACACAGTGTTGGGTTGGAGGACATAGCATTGTTGTCCACTAAAACATAAAAAGCAATGCTTTGTTAAATATACTCTGAAAACAAGTGCAAATGGTAGCCAGGGTTAAACATGTGAACTAAAAGTACAGGAATATACAATAACGCATTGTCACTCACAACTCGACAAATACAGCAGCTTGATTAGGACCCCTTGCCGTCACTCTTGGTGTCATTTTTCAACATGCAGGGTAATCCCGTTGTAAATTAAAACAACACAGGACACTGGTCTAACCAGGTCTAAGTCCTGTTTTTGTTTGATCCATCCATTCTTACAGCACTCCGGTTGAGCAGTTTCTCTGAGTGCCCAGTGTGACCCACACTGGAAGAGTGCCTTGTTGGACGGTATCAGAAGCTGAGGACCATCGACCAGGATGCTGTGTTTGGCAGCCTTTATTTGTATTACGGTCACTTACTGGTTAGATTGACAAGAAATAAATACATAAGGATTTGTCAAAATCATAATCCAAACACTTCAAATATTACCCATATGTGCCAGTCTATTCTATGACATGAGCAGTTTTGTTAACTACTGTCAGTGTTGTACTGGCAAAGGTACCGTAAAGAGGCCACTATAGTGACTAAATGCTGTGCAGAATAAACTTGTGTACACACTATGAGCATGTGTTTAGGTTATAAAAGTACTGTTAATTTGAGTTTAAATGCAAGGCTTGTATAAGTGCTGGAAGGGGAACATATCTATGTTCCCAGGGTCCTATGTTTACCAGCTAAATATCCACTTAATATGACACATAAAGGAGACTTTTCAAAAGGTTTAATGTTCTCGGCAATGCTTTTTCCCGTTGTAAAATGTTGTTTCAATGTATATTTTGCTGAGTCACTTATGTTGAAATCACCCACCTTTTTAGCATACTGTAGACGGTCAAGTTTGCCAGCAAGACCGTTCTTCTTAGGAAATGCAATGAACTTCTGCTATTGTTTACTCAGTTAAGTATTAAGTCAGAAAGCGTTCATTGTTACTGTCCTGTTTCACATAATCACACTTTTCTCTAAATTAAGAGTTCAAAATCGTTGATGTGTTGATTTGTATGCAAACATTTGAGAAAATTGAGACTGGGAAAGATAGGAGGGGAGTGTAGATGGAGGGTACGTCACGCTGAATAATGCAATAACAGACGCCATGGGCTACTTGTTGCCATCATTTATTTTTATTTATTTACCTGGAAGAACAGTGCATCCATTCCTCTTCTCAGGCAATTACTTTTAATTGGATAACCTTTCGTTTTCTGAAGTGCACTATTTTTAACTTGGGAAGCGCAAGGTGTTGAAGCGCCATACTTTCCCTCAGGAAAAGCTCACTACACAGATAGGTATAATGAAGAAGGGAGTCTGTTAATATGGAAAGAATATGCAAGAAGTATGAGGGGGACAGGGAGAAGCACACACATCAAACAGATGGAAATTCCTTATTTAGGAGATTTCATATGGAAAAAAGGAAATTTGAATTAAGTTTTGAAGGAAAGAGATAACAAAAACATTCTCTCTTAATACATATGGAGCAAGGCCACTCCAATGAATAAAAGTAGAAATTCATAACACAGCAAAGTTTTATGAATCATGATAAGTAGTGGTATTATCAGCTAGTGTAGTCTGAGGTATTTCTTACTTTGCAGGAGTGACAGCGATAAGAGACTCACTTCTTCTTTTTAAGTCTTTCATGGATGTTTTGGGATAAATTTAACATTACCTGCTTGTGGGATGAAAAATAAAAAAAGAAGGCAGTATTTTAACTCTTGAGTAATAGCCTACAAATGTTGCTAGCTTTATTTAATTTAATTATACTGTATGTCCCATTTATTGGGTGTAAAAGTGCATGGTTCTGAATATAGGCCTACAAGTCCTACATAATATTTGCACCTTTACAGAAAACAGAAGTATTTTTTCTTTTTTCGTCATAAAATACTTTTAATCAACCCATACCTGTTTTTAGTCTATGTGATAATTTAAGGAACCAAAGACTGCAGGATACATTTGCTAAACTTGACATAAATATGAGACACAACTTTAATATTTGATGTAATGGTTAACCAAGCAGCAGTTCTGTACATGTAGGCTATATGTGTCCTTGAGAAAGATCAACGGAGACAGAAGGAGGGAGCTTGTGCCAAGCAAATGTTCAACACTCTGTAAGATACATGGGTGGATGTCATTTGCTATTCGCCATGCATCAGTTGAATTGGACTATTCACACTAGGCTCGTTTGAGATGAACTGCGCCTCGCTTGTAAAGTGGACAAGAGCAGGCGGCAGCAGCCGGGGGCAGGGACAAAAATCTGCAGTAAAGTTGGACAGTTTCCAGCCAATCCCTGCAGACTTCAGGCTGAACAGGAAGTGACATAACCACTGTGGTCCGATTACGATTTAATAGAATGTCATCAGACCCATATATCAGCTTGTACACAGTCTCCAGTTGTTTTAATTATGACAAAGTAGCTCTCAACATGCTCTACATGTGATCTGTTGCTGATTTTAATTAACAACAGACTGTATATGATCCGTAATCTGAACGGATTTAATCTATCTGACTTCTAAATGTCACTATCAGCCAGACAACATGTGTTCTGTAAAGAACAAGACAAAATTTGCAGTTAAAATCCCTCTGATTCAAAAACATAAAAAAGTTTATTTAAAATGTTATCATGTTGAGGTATTCTGAACCAATCAGCTGTTAGATAAACTGAGGCCAACGTTTCCCAGCCTGGGTTTTGCAGTCAGCGAAAAGCAACTGCGCTGCCTGCGTCTTAGATCTGTGGCCGCCTTGAGCTCATGAGGTTATCGCTGCCAACGTGTGCATGACATCAGAGCAAGTCGGGATCAAATCAGACACAAACCTAACCGGCATGCATTGGGCGACAATCGAGACAACGAGCCTATTGTTTGGTGCTGCTGCCTTAGGCTTTCAAATCGGCTAACAAATCTAATCACAGACAAAGTTGGTTCAGATGTTTGTGCCTAAACTTTAGTTTTCCACTGAAATAATACTGCTTTTCCAAAACAGCCTGACCAAAGTTAATATAAAGCCTCTTAGCCTAGAAGTCAAAGCAACAGATCTAATAGCAAACACAGAGATCATTTGAATTTCAAAGTGGGAAAGAATAAAAGATGTGAAGAACAAAAGTAGTGCAGATTACAATGCGCATGTACTAAGGATTTAAGATATATTGCAGGTAAAACAGCAATTGAAGGTTTATGTAGACCGGCAATGTGCCAATCAACAACCTAGCAGGGTTGCCCAAAACAAAAAAATGATTTTTTTCAAAGCTGTGGTGGTCTTGTTTGCTGGACTTTCTTCAGTGGGTTTTTTAGGATTATACTATCTCTTCTGAAGTACTCTCCTAACTGTTCATGCTTTTTCTGTTAAGTTTTTTTTTTTTTTTTTGACACAGCAACAGATAGTATAATGTTGACCTGAATATGAGAGCCACATCAACTGTGGAGGTATGATTGTGCTATATATATGAAATATCATGTCAAATGGAGAAAACATCATGATAAGCACATTTAAACTATCTGTCCCCTACATTTTTATCAAAAACATACTTCAATAAACATTTTTATTCTATTACTAAAATAAAGAGTCCATGCCATTAAATAGCAGTCCTAAAAGTAAAAGGTGTAGTTCAGAGTATTAAGGCCTGTTGACAATTTCCCAAATGTAATGGTTTATTAAAAGACTTCTTTCCACACAAATATTTTTTCAGAGTCTTTGTCGATGTTTCACGTGGGTGTTTATTTGTGGATGCATTTACATCCTTTCTGCCTTTACAACGTTGAAATTGTTCAAAACATTGCATTGATCCACTGTAAAGTGTATAGGTTGCCAGACTTGGTGCACACTGAGTTGCGATCAACTCAGAGTGCAATCATACAGGTTAATTTAATCAATCCACTGTGCAAAAAAAAAAGACAAATTCAATGGCAAAGTATGACATGTATGAAAAACAATTATATTGATCAGCGCTTCTCACAATCCCTCTTTATATATTTTGTAGGTGGCAATTAGGAATGAAGAATGCAATGTACACTTGTTGGTCTTTGTATTTATTAGTTGATGTATTTCTACTGCCAAGTTGGGTTTACGAGGAGCTGCTTCATCATAAACGTTGCTGAATGACTTTGAGTCATTTGAAAGTGTCCTTATATTGACAGATCTTCCATCCTATAGCAGTGGCAGAACAGAAAAGAGTTACATAATTCATTATTGTAGGGATGTAATAGTCGCAAATAAAATCAAAAGAATATCTTTGTTTTAGTAAAAATGGGGTCTGAACACTGTCTTCAATTTTCTTTATTGGGCAGTTGGTCAGCAGTGTTGCAATAATTAATTTATTAAATTAGTAAGTTTATTGCATAGGAATGTCCAAAAAGATGTAAAGTGCCACGCCACGACAAATATGCAATAGGTAAGGCTATCTTTGCTATTGTTGAGCCTCAAGGTGGTGATTATTATTATACTATTTATCATGCTGAACTAATGTTAGTTAATTGCTCAGCCATGAGCCTTGAACCTGTATCTGTTTCTTTCTTTTATCCCCCCCCCCCCCCCGCAGGCTAGCTGATGACATGCTGAGACACCTGCTCAGAAGAATACATTCCAACCTGAGCAGATTTGCATGCATATAATACTACTGTAGTACTTTATGTGTTTGTATTGGTTTGTACACTTGGGAGCAGCCCTGTGTTTGTGATTGGCTAGTGTGCCATTCGAAAAGTTGTTGTCCTTTTGTTCCCACATGCGTGTGTGACCTGAATGTAAAGGGGTTTGTATGCTAACCCAGTTCTGTACATATGCAAGTCTTAGAAAGCTAATCTTTCAGCAAAGCCTTTAGGTTTTAGGTTAGTCTGAATGTGGCTTTCTTGATAGTGTGATCCTGAGTTCATCTTGATTGTTTTACTTGAGTACCACTCATTGCTGTGCCTTTTGTTTTGCTGCAGTAGCTACATTTGTCTTGCATGTGAACTTGTTTAAATTAACTAGCAATAGTGTACATAAAGAGAAAAAGATTGCACTCTGGTGTTAGTCGTACATAAATGGCAGTGACGGTATAGTCCTTTAATTTGAGAGGCATTAGGAACAATGTTCTGTGTCTGTGTCTTTCTATCAAACAGACACACTGATGTGCAAGCACAAATACAGTAAATATCACAGACTGCAGATTGAGGTCTACCTTTCTCTCTTGTCCCTCTAAAAGCAGTTTATAGGCTTGAGCTCTATGGATCAAATCTGTGCAAATTTGAGGCAATGTGACCAGCCAATCAGTGCCCATTCAAACCTGTGGGAGCTGCGAGTGTAAAATAGCAAAAATCAAGCCATTCTTCATCCACTTTTCCTCAGTAACAGCATAAGACAATATAACTGAAAATGAGTTTGTCTGATGTAACTGTTCTTTAACGTACCACAGTGCTTAGCAACCTGGCATTGTAGGACTGGCCACATTGTACTTGTTGGCAGCCATAGGCCTTTTCAAGCAGTCTCCTTAAATTGCAGTGTGCATGTCACTGCATCAGACCCACCACTTACTCCTCTGGAATGTGATAGCGGATGGTCCCATTAAAATCCCTGCTTCACTGTGACAACCTTGGAACATTACCAAACAAGCATTTATGAAGACTTTCTTACTACTTTTGTTATCCCATAAACCAATAACAGGAGTGGGAGTTAGCAGTCTATCCTGGCTGGTTACGGTGTGTGTGTGTGTGTGTGTGTGTGTGTGTGTGTGTGTGTGTCTTTCTGTGTGTGTGTGTGTGTGTTATCAAAACATAACATTCTGTTATTGTCCATTTTATATTATGAACTTTTAAAAAGTTGTGTATGCATGAAAATTATTGTTCAGTGATTACATCATGACATTCTCATGCATGAATGTATTGACGTGTTTAATTACATACTCCAGTGAGGACAGTATATGTATTTTAAAAGAGCTGGAATCTGCACCTTAAAATCATTTTGTTCCACTTAAACTGGGAGACAGGTTACACTTGAACAAAGCATCGCTAATTGATGTGAACAGAAAACGGAGTGCATTAGAGACACTAAACCGGATGGAGATTGTGTGTGTGTGTGTGTGTGTGTGTGTGTGTGTGTGTGTGTGTGTGTGTGTGTGTGTGTGTGTGTGTGTGTGTGTGTGTGTGTGTGTATGGGTTTGTGTCAGTTAGAGTAGAAGGGGTTATTTCTGGGTGTGTTTGCGTTTCAATATGTGTAATTGGCCTGACATGGTTTGTGTATTTTCCTCACAGGGAAGGTAAGTTATTGGACTGACCTCTATAGTATGACAACAGTAGAGTCTGAGGCAATCTGAAGGCCTCACATCAGCAACCAAAACACATTAAAGATTAAAGCAGTCACTCAGAACAAAGCCTATGCTGTGTGGTTTGTTAAAAGTGGACTTTATGTGTTTCGTTGGTTCCATTGGGGCTGGTGTGGTCGCTGTAAGTGTTTGTGTATTTCACAAGTCACAGTTTGTTATTTTTAGGTCTTGTGGAATCCATGGTGGCCACTTTAAAAGCCACTTATGAAAATACTGGTATGTGTGAGTTTGCTTGTGCTAGTTAGTGTGTATTTTGTTAAACCTCCTTAGTAAAATTCAGTGATTTAAGCAAGCACTATTGTATGCTTTCATCGTTTGTTTTTGTTTTGGTCAATTACTTTTTTTATGATAAAAGTTTCATATGTTAAAGCAGCAGGCATACATCACTGATCATCACATGACTGACGAGGGCTGGTTTGTGTGTTTGTGTATGTGTGTGTGTGTGTGTGTGTGTGTGTGTGAGTGAATGTCATTAGTGAACAATATTTGTATGAGTGGAAACCTGGAAGGAGCAGAAAGCAGGTTGTGTTTCTGGCTGTCAGAGGAAATGTGACTGAAAACAACCTTGCTGTCTCCCTTGTTAAAATAGCTATCTGCTAGACAAGTGATTTTTTTTCTTGTTTGTGAATTGTCCAATAGTTTTGTCTCATTTGTTCAGATTATTCTTTTTTTTTTTGTCCAAAACCGTTGATTTGTTTAAACCAACTAAGTGTAACACAGATAATAACAGATACAAATTGAACTCCTATGATGAAAAATTGTTTAAAAATGTATTGCATTGTGTTTTGTTGACAATAATGTGTAGTTGCATATCTTAATTTCTGTAGAGTAGTTGCATTGTGTGAACAAAAAATAAGTCTCCATATGAGAAAGAAGACAAGGTCAAAATTGAAGAGGAAGTAATAAAGAGGCCAGCTGAAATGAACAACCAACAAAAAGATGAGCATGAGTCAAAAAAAAGTAAAAGAAGATGTTTTAGGACAAAGTGGACAATTGCCCAACAATGGCAGGATTCATAGGGGGATGATTGATGACAGCAGTAGAAAACAAATGTACTGCAGTGACCAATGTTGGGAATAACAAGTTACAAAAGTAACCCAATTAAAGTAATGTATTCTTTTTTGCTGTAACGCAGTAATATAACGTATTACTAATTACATTTTGGTAATATTATACTCGTTACAATCTCAGTAACGCAAGTTAAAACGCATCTTAATTAAAAATTCAGAGGTGTTTTGTTTTTTTAAGAATACAACGCAAAACTTTAGAAAAAAAGACAGTAATATTGTAATATGATTTATTACTCTCAAATGACAGTAACTCGTAATCTATAATGTATTACATTTTGGAAGTAAGTTGTCCAACACTGGCCGTAACTGTTGTGTATATGACTAAGAGAAAGCAAAGTCAAATCCTTTTGTAATCGAGACTAACATTTTTGAATAGGAAGCAATTAAGGACCACGAGTCATCAAAAAGCCACCTACACATGATAAGTTGCAAATTATCAAAGACTGCGCTTCCAGAGAACAACGCTGCAGTCAAGGCCCTGACGTCCATGAAAGCAGCGCAGTTGGAGAGGATTGTCAAAAAAGTTAACTTAAGGACCTGGTTATGAGGGTTGTGGATGTAGTACTGATCTGGCGGGCCAACTGAAATCTATCACCTCAATAATGACACATTCTTGTACACAAATACTGTTTTGATCACAGTATTGTTTTGATGACAGTATCTGTCAACACACCTCAAGCTCTCGTAAAGTGACACACAATCACATTTAACTCCTGAAAGCAACAATATACCCATCCAACACGAATTTCACTATCAGTCACAAGGTTATTCCACTCAACTTGTTCTCTACAGACCAGCTTTTATTTTGAAAAGGGGGCCGCCTACTTCAAGACAAATCTCTGCAGCAACTTTTGGACACATAAATCTCTAAAACTTTGCCAACACCTCATTCACTCCTCTCCTTCCTCTAACCTCCCATCTTCCCTTTCAACTGTATTAAGGTGTAAGTGATGCCCAAACCATACTAATTGGGTTTTGGATGGGAGAAGGGGGAAAAGGAGAAGAGACAGGTTAAAGATAAATACAGGGTTAGGTTCGAGGCAAAGGAGGATAAGAATGAATGCAGTAAGATGACAAAAGGGATAAGGGGAGGTTAAAGTGGGGCCGAGCAGGAATGAATTAGAGAGGTAGTTGTCAGCTTTAGCATCCAGAGGCACACTGATCAATACAAAGAATATTTCTACAAGTCCATTCTTCTGTCTGCTATATTTATCTTCCTCTCCGGGAACCATTACCTTATTGTGGTACCTTATTGTCACTTTATTGCAGCTTTTCAAATCAAAAGCTTCACATCGGTGAACCAGTGGGATGCTTTATTTACGAAGCAGGCACAGGAAAGGCTACATGTTTTCATGTAAATGTACAACCCGATATTTTTAGCTATTCGGTTGGTTTAAATGGTTTAAGGATCGACAGTCAATGTAACGTCACATGCGCTGGTAAGTAGCAGTAGGCTTGAGGTTACTTTACTTACACCCCAGATTCTGTTACATGTTAACTAGAGATGTCCTGTATTTGGTCAATATGTCACGTATGTAGTGTTTCTTCACTCAAATGTAGTGTTGTTGGCCTAAGGTAATCACTAACTCAGGTTAGTGATTAGTCCCAGTCAGCTCGAGTGGCGCGGAGGGAGAGGGTGAACAATCAGACTTCGATAAATTAAGTCAAGGGGTGCTGTCACAATGGTGTGGGCGCAGCGGTTTTCCACGGTTTATCAACAGTCTGGCATGTAACAAGTGACAACACCACAAGCAGCATGCTGCAACGTTGGCCTCGGAGCCTGAAGTGAATGTTGTGTCTTTGTCATGCACGCTGCATGCTAGACTTTCTGCATTTAGCTCATACAGATTAACACATTTGTTGACCTGAAGCACGGGTAGCTGCAACACTGCATGTTACTTATGTTTAATTTCAAAGCAGTTGAGCCGGACACATCTGCTTATTTGTGGTGAATTTGAAAGTTTACAGATTTATAAAGAGTATAAAATAAATAGGACTCCAGCCCATTCAAGATAGTTATTAAATTAAATTGTTTTTTTATTTTTTAATTGGGTTGAGTTTATGGAAGTCATGCTAGGAAATGATGTAAAAGCAGGCTTAAAGTTTTTTTTTTTAAACCTTGTAGCTCTTAAGAACAATGTAAAAGTTGCCCCAATATTTGATGTGTTAACATCATTTTACATTTATTTTCTGTCTTTCTAATCATGTTGCAATATTTCAGGTCTTGAATAATTGGTTCATTGATTTGTCCACCCTCCCGCCGGAATAAGACATACTCCTAAAAGGTAAGATAACATCACAACTAGCTTACTAATTACTGAAAAATTAAATATTTTACAGCTTCAGTTTCTTTCATTCTCTCTCTTTAAATGGTTTTTAAATGCCATCAATGCATTTCAGTAGTTGATGGCTTTTGTAATCATGTTGAATTTCAGATCCCGGCTGAGATAGCAATTATCAGCTCCTTCCTTCATTGATATTGCATAGCCGGACTGCAGAGATTGCACATGGTATGTTAACAGTCAGGACTTTTTAAAGGTAACTGTTTTAAGAGTTCAGTTTCTGTTGGTAATATCCATTGTTGTTTTTTCCAAATTTAAGTGTGGCAGTGTAAAGGTTGCAGTTCAAAGACCTCAGCTAGAGCCCAGTTACCTAAACATTATAGGTTAAAGCATCCACATCATGGATGCAGGCATCCATATCCATGTCCATATATTAGTTGTCCATGTACATTCCAGTCATGGAATGCGCTCAGATCACATGTCTGTAGAGTCCATAACAGACAGACATCACAGCAAACTTGGTCACATTTAACTGTCATGTTTGTGGATTTCCTGACGTTTCCTCTGAGAAGGAGAATTTTACACACATATCTGTGCATCTCAAAGCCAATAAAACACACCCCTGTATGTTTAAGGGTTGTACATTCGGGACAAACATTTATGGGACATTTAAATCAAATAAAAATAGAAAACACCTTGGTTATTCTTACAGTGACTTTAAACCTGGAATAGCTGCAGAAAGAGACCGTTTTGAAAGTTGAAGTCTTTCAGATGAACATGGAAACCCTGGCGTTTTGGAAGAAGCCCAGTTAGGAGAGCAGTCTAGTTTACAGACAGACAGTTCAGCAAATGTTGAGAAGGTGATAGAGGAGAAATCGCAGCAGTGTTGCTAAAGCTGGAAAACATACCTCAAGTTCCCAGCAGTGCAGTTGATGAGCTTCTACAGGACTTGCACTTTATGATGAGTTCTGCATCCCTGACTACGTTAGATGCCCTCGCTTCAGATTTCCGTGCAAAACATCATGTTGGTCTTGACGTGACGGAAACTGACAAATTGGATGCTGCAATCTGCCTCTCGAACCCCTTGACAAAAACATTTGAAGGTCAGGGCCCACTTATTACAGCTTTTAAGCGGAAACTGTACTTTAAAGACAAGTTTCAAGTAGTTTAACCAATATGTATCGGATAAGGAGTGCAAACATACCTACCAATACATACCATTTTGCAGTCATTGCAGCAGCTTTTCAGCAAAGATTTTATCATCGATGGTGTTGTAGAAAACTATGGTGCTTACTCAAATGAGAGTGCACAGAAACAATATAAGTCATTTCAGGATGGAGAGTTTTTCAGACAAAATCAGTTTCTATCTGCATTGGAATTGAGAATAAGTGTGACCCTTTACATTGATGAAGTGTGCAACCCACTGGGTACTTCTAGAAAGAAACATAAGCTTTGCGCAATGTACTGGATTTTGAGCAATTTACCTCCAGGCCAGCACTCCTCTTTGTCATCTATTTACTTGGCAGTACTGTGTAAAAGTAGCTACACCAAGACATATAGATATGGAAAAGTGTGTGAACCTCTTTTAGAGTTTATTCTCCAATCAGGATGGACCTAAAGAATATGTCAAACGTGCATTGGAGACTGGAAAGCCATGTATTGGAGTGAAAAGGCCATGTGTGCAATCATAAAATATTTCCCATTTTGATGTAACAACTGGATATACCCCTGACATACTTCATGATCCATTAAAGGGAATTGTTCCATTGGAACTTGCAAAATGCCTGGGTGTTTTAATATCCCCAAAATACCTCTCTTTGGACACTTTAAATAAAGTGATTATCAGTTGTCCCTACAAGAGAGATTAAAACAAACCCATATTGTGCCACAAACATTTTTAAGCAAAAATGCAATAGTTGGCAATGCAGCTGAAAATTGGACTTTCTTAAGGTTGCTGCCTCTCATGATTGGAGATGCAATACCTGATGGTGAACCAGTCTGGCAGATAATTTTGGATTTAAAAGAGATAGTTGAACTTGCTCTTCAGTTTAAAACTTCTGATCACAGACAGAAATATCAAGCATCATTTCCCAACCAAAGACTTCTGCCAAAGTATTACTATTTGGAGCATTACCCTCACTTGATCCCTTGTTTGGTCCTTTGGCTGGCATCTGGACCATGCGATTTGAGGGAAAGCCCAGTTGTTTTAAGAATGTTGCTCTAACACTGTCAACAAAACACCAGCTGATGATAGCCTATCACTTACACCCAATAAGTCTACAGAAACCTGCAGTTAAAGTGGCAAGTGTATCAAAAGTTCCACTTGAGGTGCAGAAAGGTCACATATCATATCCTATCCAGCAGAGGTACCTGGACATGGCAGAAGTAAATATGGCATGTGCAAAATGTAAGGGGATCAACTATAGCAAGGGAATGATAGTCATCTGTGGGTTTACTGATGGGCTACCTGAATTTGGAGAGATACTAAGGATTTGTGTACTTCAAGATACTCTGGGTTTTATTGTAAGGATGTTCTCAGCTTGGTTTAGGGAGCACTACCGGGCCTTTGAACTGCAACCTTGTCCAACTGGCAAACTGTCCCTGATAACACATAATAAACTGGGAGATAACTACCCATTGCATGACTACTTAATTGGGCCCCTTCAACTGGTTATGTTTAAGAGATATCCTTACATTAAAACCACATGTTAAATGTAAGTAAACAGCTGAACTTGATACCTTTTATAAAACATTTAGGCTTTTAATATAGTTTTTATTCAGCGTGAGATGTCTATAGGTCAATTATTAATGTCATGCTTAAATAAATAGAAACTACTAACCCAATTTGGATGTTTGGATAAAACATCTTTGTCATCTTCTGACACAATATTACTCTACTCTCCTGTTTAGCAGCTGCTCGATCGATCCCAGTGGCCTGTAGAATTCCAAATACCAAAGTCTCCATATGATGTGGAGATGCAACTTGAAAGCGCTAATCGGAATGGAGTTCTTCTGAACCCTAGTCACAAACTTAAATCTGACATCTTAGAAAGTCTGGCTGAATCAAATCAAAAATGAATGGAATTGCAAAATGTACTTTTTAGAATTCTGGGGGGGAAATGTTTCTAATTTTATAGTTTTTCTCTTTCCTCTGTAAAGGATACCAATGTTATAGCTGCTGAGAGGGAGCTTGAGCAACACACCTGTGGCATCTACAGCATCAATGTTGAGGGAGGAGATGCCACCGCTCCTCCAGCTGATGTTGGAATTGTGATTGAGGTAGTACTGAACTTGGGAGACATCGCCTGTGCATGTGCACTCGTAATGGGTATACTAAATGCACTGAACCTCAGTTATCCCAAGGAACTAAAAGCCTTCTTTGAAGTGCTTCAGAACCTCTTACTTCAAATGGATGCTTGCAGACTCTCAACTAAGGTACAGCTGCTAAAGAACAAACTGTGTGAATGAGCCAATCACTGATTTGGACATAATCAGTGGCCAGGCTGTAGACAGACTATTATTTTGTTACAAACAAATATGAATGATGTAAACCTGTTTGTTAGACCATATATACAGACACAAAGGGAAGTTTTGCTGGATTGGTATTTTACATTAGGGACTGTTGGAGTGTTGGACCATGTTGGAGCTTCAACTAACATTGTTTCATGACTTATCTGTTCAATTTTTCTATTAGTTGTTAGGACTTTTGGAACCTGACCTTTTGACATTTTATACACCAAGGTTCAACCTAAAATGTCTTATTTTTCACAGTTCAGTTTATTGTACGAATCTACAAAATATTCTCATTTATGTTGGCTCTTTTTCCTATAAGTCAAGTATTGATATATTTTCTGTCAAAATAATCAATCAATCCATCCACTATATATTTGCATCTTTTATTCTATTGTTATTATGTGTACATGTGTTTACAATTAGGTCTGCACGATTAATCTTTATAAAAATCTCAATCTCGATTCACCCTGTTCACAATTTAATTTCAAAACAAGTTTGGTTTAAAAAAAAAAATCTTTGATTCTTATTTAATTTTATGAGCCAAGTGCATCACAAATGCAACTACTTTCTTCTGTGAGTTTTAAACACACCATAGCACCATAATGCTCTCCCTTCTCTTCATTGAAGCCTCTATGTTCACAGGCTTGTGGTGATGTACAACGTACTATAGGTGCCAAAAAAAATGTGTTTGGTGCTGCTAATTAGTTTTGTTTTGTCATGGTTCATGTGTGCAATTAACATTACACTTTGTGAGAAAAAAATATTGGCAGAGAATTATGTTATCAGGAAAAAAAATCCAGATATATATTTTTCCCCGAATCGTGCAGGCCAATTTCAAATGTTACTGCATTGTAATGTTACTAATTTGGAACCTGTTATTAAATTAATTTGGAACCTGTTAACAAACTTGAATTATGTAAAAGGAAATAGTAAAACTTATATTGGATGAAAACATAATGTTTTCATTAACACTACTTAAATATATTATTTCATGACTACGAAGAAGCTATATAAGTATAAGCTAAACCATATAAACCATATAAACCATTTAAGCTGTATAAGTACAAAAGTAAAATATATAGTCGGTTCATATATTATGTAGGTCCATTTTTCATACCTGACTTAATTTGGTTAAACCTAAATATTTCTTGTTAATCTAAAGTTAACAAAATAGTTGGCTGAATTAACAATCATTGTGTTAATGTAACATAGTAAATGAATAAATTAAATACTAAACCTTAATATTTTTGTTTTTAATTAACCTAATAAAAATAAGTGGAACCTGTTGACATTATAAATTCAATTAAAGTCAATGTTTACATTTTTTGAGAACTGGATCGGTTCACAGCCGAGCGTGAAGTGGCTGGGATAAGGATCAGCACCTCTAAACCTGAGGCTTGGAGTAGGTGCCTCCCTAGGGAGGTGTTCCAGGCATATCCAGCTGGGATAAGGCCTTAGGGAAGACCCAGGACTAGGTGGAGGGATTATATCTCCAACCTGGCCTGGGAAAGCCTCGGAATCGCCCAGTGGGAGCTGGTTAATGTGGCTTGGGAAAGAGAAGTTTCGAGTCCCCTGCTGGAGCTGCTGCCCCGGCGACCCAACACCGGATAAGCAGACGAAGATGGATGGATGGATATATTTATCTTCATTTTTTTCTGTGACCTCTCCCTTCAGTTCCTGTCTGCTGTGTAACCTCTTAGTTCATTTACTGACTACCTCTTCTTCTTGTGTGAGGATGTGTGCTACAGCTATAGGTGTGTGAAAGTTTATAATAAAAGGTTTAAGGTGAATTCCATTTCATGAAAAAGAGAATGTAATAGTTGCAAGTCATTGTAGAATAAAGGCCAACTAGCATCAGATAAGATTTAAGAGACAAACTGAAACTTCATTAATGCCAGAGAGATAATTTAATGGGAGGTAGCATCTCATTCACTGGATTAAATCTGCTTCTTCATTGTTTTTACTTTAACTTTCACACATGATGTCTATTGTAAACAAATCATGTATTAGCAGTGCAAAAGCTCTCATCAATGACATAGATAAGACAATATGTCTTGTTAGTTTATATGAGTTGGCATGTTTAGTCTGAAAAGTCTTGCACCATATTGACTGTTTACGCTTGACTGCGGTTCTTCATGGCTTCCTGTACTGTCCCTGTTGGGACTTTGGACAGGTTTGTACGTGCATGCGTGAGTGTAAGAAAGGGAAAGAAAGAGACGAAGAGAAACAGACTTAGTGAGAGAGATTTTTCTATGAATGCCGAGGATTAATTTGCATGTCTGTGTTTAAATACTTTTGTGTGGAAAGCATATAAACTCAGATATTCCATACTCAATAACTGGATGTGTGTTCGTGTGTTTAAGCTGCACCTGTGTATATAGATGGAGTGTGGGCTTGAGTGTCATGAGTAGGTTCATTCTCTGTCATGCTTCCCTCTCTGTCTCTTTCTCTCGGCTCTCTCAGTTGTGCATTACAAGATTCCTGCTCACACACACATACAAAGGTATGCAAAACAACTGAACACACACAAAGTCTCCAGAGCTCTATGGTAACCGCCCGTTGGCAACTGATCTTGTTTATGCTGGAGATGAATGACACAGATCACTGCTCAACTTGCCTAAATAGTTCCCCAAACAGCCAGACAGGTGGTGTGTATGTGTATGTAGTTATGTGTGTGTGTATATTTGGAGAATGTGTGCATAGGTGTGCGTGTGTGGATAGGGGGTTGGTTGAAGAGAGTGTGTGGTCTCATGTATGTTTCCAAGATCTAGTGGCAGGTGGCACCACTTCATTGTTTGGTCTTTGCTCCCCTCCCTCTCTGATTTCCTCTTTCTTTTCCTCTTTTCGGTTCCTTCTTTTTCTCTTTCCGAACATGTGCAATTCTAAACCATAACCCAATTCTTAATTTGAAAACAAAACTGAGGCACGCCATACCTAGTAAATTACTGAAGAAGCATGTCACACATTCATTGTAAAATTGTAAATGTGGCCTAAATTCAATGAACAATTGCAAGTGGTCAGTTAAAATGGCAAAGGTGCTGGTAAGCAGTAGACGCTACTGCTCATTTGGTGTCTGGAGAGGAAACCAGTATATTTTCATTTCCGCAAGCATACAGCATATTGACTGAAAAGGCAAGTAAATGTGAAAAAAAGAAGGGGCACTCTTTCCCTGTTGCTGAAAGTAATGTGTTGGAAAACGTAATTGAGAGAACCAACACAACCAGAAAACCAGATGAAGGGAGAATCTGAAAAAAAGAAGTAAAATGAAAGCGAAAGCTGCATTTAACAACAGATCAATATGGTTGACTGGGCAAGGACCACCAGAGACTCAACCCCACTAAAGGGAAAAGTTGAAGTATAATTTTTTGAGTCACAGCTAATACATCTGCCACGAGTCAATACAATTGACTTGGAAAAGAAATGTAGCCTAAAAAAATTAATAAAACCCAATGCGTCCCACCTGTTGCACCCTGCTATAGAAATGTTTTAAATCAGTGTTGTAAACTGCATCATATTTTAGTTAATAGTTTTGCTTCACATAAATCTAAAGTAAGTGGACACATATTCGGAAGACTTATCAATATTATGCAATACCACCAAATGTACTGCCTTAAAAATTACCATCGAGTTGAAACAAAAACTCTTTGATAGCAACATGAATATTATAGGCTTCATTAGGCTAGATTTAATGCAAAGCTGCTGCATTTGATTGCATCAGATTGTAAATGTATACCAATTAAATGGTAATCCTGTTCAACCACTAAACTTTTAGATATTATATATGAAGCTGAAAGGAAGCCAGTATAGAGACACCAGGGTAAGATAAATAGCATCCTCTTTTTAATCTACTTAAAAACCTTGCAATAGAACAATGATGACAAATTACTATGTGGTGAAACAGGACTTTAAAGTTAAGACAATTTTTCAAGATTAGATGAGAGAAATGTTTGACTGCTTCCATTTGTTCTGGGATGGACCTAGGGTAATGTGGGCCCATTTCTTTTAAATGATTTAAAAAAGTTTTTTTAAACCATTATTTTGAGCGGCAGATATCCTTATACTGTCCTCCACACTGCATGCTGAAATCAACAATAAGTCAAAAGGCAGATGTTTACAAGTTTGGGAAGCCTAAGAAGGATTTGGCTTTTTTTATTTTTTTTATTTGCCTTTATTTATTCAGGTACGTTTCCCTGAGAGGAAGCCTTTGTTTTGCAGGAACACGCTGATCACATTTTCACAGTGACAAACATTCACACCTGGAAGCTGTCCAGTACAACCAAAGTCCAATCTGCAGGCCTCTTTCCCTACCCAGATTTATCTTAACAACCTCTGGACACAAGCTTGATTCTCCAAGGTTAAGGCCAGCACTACTGTATTTGCTATTTTTCTATGAAACGATTATATATCACATGACTAAGCAATGCTTTTTAATGACTTTCTAGCACCGCTTCAAGCACCACTTTGCTCTTTGTTAAATAGTTGCCAGATCACTTGATGGACAGATGCAACAACACCCACACATAAGACACATGATTCTGTTATACGACTAAGATGCACTTGACTAAATGTCGACTCTCAGCAAACACAAGCCCAAATAAATCAACAAAAGAAATTGTACTTCAAAACACTTATACTCCATCGATTGGCATTTGAAACACAGTAGGAAGAAATCAATGGACATCTAGCCTTTGTTTGTAATTGTTTGACTCAAAACCCTGGCGACCAAAGTTATTGTTGACATACTTTTCTGTCATTTATGCATTCTAAAGTTCTTGTCTAAGAACTTACCATGATACATTCCTTGTTGTAAAGGTGTATTTTATGGTTATTTAGGTCAGAACGTGTTGTTTACCTCCTCCAGGGAGCTATATTAAGTAAGCCTCAAAAGCTTGGTTCACAAATCAATGAGTCATTTTTAGATCTTACACAAACACAAGATGAGAATCCTGAGTAACATCAATTTAAGAAAAGGATACTATTGTTGAAATAAGAATTTTTTGTGTTATCCTTAATCCATATATGTGTAACCACCCTTTTAGCAGCAGCACACAACCCTCCTGGCACATTACCAACATTACACAACTGTCCCAAAAATACCTTAATAGACTGCATTTAGAGCACATCCTTGGGGTAATCATGTTTATGTGCATCTCTACATATATGCATGTAGGTGTGTGTGTGTGTGTGTCTGTGTGTGTGTGAGAGAGAGAGAGAGTGAATATCATTACTGAACAATATTTGTTTGTGTGCGAACCTGGAAGGAGCAGAAAGCAGGTTGTGTTTCTGGCTGTCAGACCTTGTTACTCTGCACCTTTTCTATCCATGAAATATTCACACCAATTACAATGAGACCTCATCAACTATTAACAGCAAACCTGTGCAAACCTCAGAGTAGGCTACTGAGACTTCTGATGTTAAATGAATAAGTGAAGGAATACTGGATCATCTTTTTCAGACCATCAATAATGCAGTAATTTACATTTTGTATTAAACAATGCAGGGATGATGTAGAATAAAGTCAGAATAATGATTTCCATTCAAAAATGTGCTTTCAATCTCCTCTTCTTCTATTCTAACAATTCTGAGACAACCAGACTCCCTCCTGCTCAATTGTGTTTCAAAGCTATATGCTGTTGAATATCCCATTTGGGGTTGCAGTAATAATTCAGACTATTGTCATTACCTTTTTTACCTATAGGGCCTGGAATTCAAGCAACAGTAACTGCAAGCATCCGCTCTACTTGAGAGTCCTCGAGCAAGACTCTGTTAACCTTTGAGAAGTTCTTCTAAAACTAATGCTTTTGGTTTTATTTTTCACCACGTCATTGCAATGCTGACAAAAGTTAAAGATAGCTCAACTTTGATTTGCAGCGCATCACGTCCATTGCACAGCTAAAAGTGTTGGGCATCAGTTTGTAGCTTCAAGTCCGCGGTTTCAAAAGAAAAATGACTTATAGCCTGTTGAGTTGCTCGTAGTGTGAACACAGCATCAATCTTACATTTGACCTCTGTCTGAGATCAGTCTGTGTAGCAACCCTGTGATCGTGTAGAAAATTGTCCAAGGTGTACCTCACCTCTCACATGCTGGGATAGATCTCTGCTTTCCACAACCATGATTAAGATACATACCGTGTGTGTTTGTGTCAAATATAACATAATTAAGATGAAATACAACACAAGGTCCAATGAGAAGGAACGTGTGCCAATATTGCAATAAACAGAGAAAAACATTCAACGGCAATGACATCATTTTCTTCATGTTCTCATTTTGGTCGTGGCAGAAAAATACAGACAGATAAGGACTTTAAAAAGAAGGAAACCAGGTAGTGCAACAGACAGATAGACAGCCAGAGGGAAAGGGGTAAAGCAAGTGATAGACCAAGAAAGAAAAAAGGGACAGAGAGGGAAGAAGTAGAAAGAAAGGTGTAAGGAAGTGTGTGTCAATCACCACTCGCACTATTACTGGGAGCGAGAGTAGTGTAATACCCAATTTATCAACATAATTAGCACATAAATGCAAGTTTTTTTAAACGCAGAAAACCAGCTTAAAGTAGGCAATTAGGCGACTCCTTTCCCATTGCCTTTAGAAAACGATTGTTTTTTCCTGTTGTGTCATATGCAATGTCACAAATGGGTCAGAATGCGGCAGAAATGCAGGGGGTGTCCGTTGGTCATTAGAAAGAAATGCAAAAAAATGTCATGTTATTTTTAATTAATTCAAGATAACTATTATCTATAATTTATTGTCTTCAATGAATATAACATCTTTGAGGTAGGATTTAATTTCACATTCTGCCCCTGCCTTGCTACTTCAGACTTCCTTCTCCCATGTTCACGGAAGACTACGGCAGCCTGAATGTGTCAGAGTGGACCTAGCCCCTCTCACACAATGCAACGTGCATTGTACGTGAGAAATTACGCATGCTTAGAGTGTTAGTGCATTTATTGTAGATCACACAAATTGGATGGCCAGTGAGCCTGTAGCCTGTAGTCATTTCATATCTCAGATAAGATTGGCTGTCTAGTGTGGCGTCAACAGTCGGCAAATGAGCGAAGAGTGGAGATTGTGCTACTGTCCCTAGCTAACTTGAAAAATGATCAAAGTGGATTATATATTCATGCACAGGTTTTGAAACCTTTGAAGGAGAAACTGGAATTAAAACGCCTTGGTGCCCACCAGCCTCGGGATATTGGCATCACTCAAACTGCTGGTAAAAGTAACCGCGGTTTAACGTGGAGTGGTTAGCTTACAAAATAGGTAAAGTTTGCTCAGAGGAAGAACCGCCACGTCGCCTTTCTCTTAGGGAGCCCTCGGCCTTGGTGAGTGAAAACACATTTTATCATCCAGCTTTGTGGTGCTGGTCCGTATGTTGATCATGTTGTGTTGGATCTATTGACATTACGTTAGATGGTGATGAGTCTGTACATGTCCGGTTGTTGTCATAGAATGAATCTGTATTCACCGTTCCACGACGTTAACTTTTTCTGGCTAAATTCTAACAGTTACAACCCCATGGCACACTAAAAGCACCATCATCTGGCCGTGCCTGTAGGGGCAAAGTTCCTGTTGGGGCTTGCCGTCACCTATTGACGGCTAAACAACTGTTTCTGGTAGCCGCATCACACTGTCTTTACGTTATACCGCTGTCTGTTTTGTGGAGACATGTGGTTTGTCGACATGTTAACAGAGTGAGATACAGAGCAGTCAAGTTGTACTGGAATGTAACCCATCCTTTGAAATTGTGCCTCACAATTTTTTAGATATTAAAATGCCACTGCGCATGTTAGTCGATGTTAGTGTTTTTTTTGTCCAGTGGCAAGGTGTCTCAAGTGACAACGTTGCTATAGAGGAGTTACTTAGGCTTAAGTATAGATGAGCAAGGTGAAAATGGTATAAATCGCTTAGATAAACGCACAAGTACATATTATAAAAAATGCCATACAAAAATGATCCCTTTAGCACACACATGTTAATACACACTATTATGTAAGCACACATAGATCCAACTAAATGTTAGTTTGCGACTACACACACATTTACACCGAAACACTAACATGCAGACACATCCTGATTCACATGCTCACACACTGTCATGATCTTTGACACACAGCTGCACCCCAGCCAGGCTGCGAGCTGCTCTATGTGTCCATCTGCAGTGAACCTTTATGACAGATGGGAGACACTCACAAGAGCCATTGGCCATTACACTTCCCAAAGGAGCAACTACCTGGAACGACAAATCACTCCGTTCATTTCTCCTCCTCCACTTTTTCCTTCCTTCTCCACAGGCTCCTGCCTCAGCAGGGGAGAGATTTAACACGACACATCGCTGTAAATGACAAAACCGTCAGGCACATAGGAAAAAAACTGTAGGAAGGTCGGATGGGAAGAGGGAACTGCAGAGGGGCTTTAGACATACAGGCAGATGAGGGAGAGAGAAGCGAAGTGTATGAGCGAGAGTAAGACGTCCAGTCAAAGACATGTAGAGTGTAGATATGCATTATCTATGAGGAAAAAAAAGACTGCGCAGAGAGAAATTGAACACAATCAAAGATAAAGTGGGAAGAACCAGGGATAAACCATAGAAAATCATAAAAAGACTAAATAAAAAGATTATTGTAATGCCTGTAACTGATTATATGGCTTCCCTTTCAAAATAAAGGTTTAAAAAGTGGCATTTCCATTGCCACAAACTCACTTCATCAAAGGGAGTGTTACCGGCAATCAAATACATGAGCACAATTTTCTCGTCAGGAATTATTTCAACTGTGCTGCCTATAGAGTATGTGCCCTCTGTGTACTTTGAAAGTGAATTACATACAAATAAATAAATCAATCTAGTCAAAAATTATACAATAAATGGGTTAAAATGGTCTACAATGCAATTTTATGGAAGGTAATATCACATAAGCTCAAAGATTTAACCTATAGAATTGTTACAATTCTTAAGGAGGCTCTCACATGATCAAAATATTAGTACTTTATGAATTCTACTTGATTGATGATACAGTGTGTATGTTTAGCTTAATAAAGGTCATGGGGATCTCTTTAGTTTTGGATATGTGATTGGATTAGTGGTCCTAATTAGATGCCTAGGTTAACAATAGGCAAATCAATACAATATCTGTATAAGCCAAGTGATACCCAAAGAGTTTGTGTGTGTGAGTATAATGATGTGAGAGCATGTGACAGAGAGAAAGTAATGGTTTAGAGGTGAAGATGGCCAAAGTGACAGAGACAGATAGAGATTTCAAAAGGCTACCGTATCTTATCAGCAAAGGTCACTCAAGCAATTACGTGACACATTGATTTATATCCCCTGAGGCCAACACATCACAAAAGCAAGCACAACACCCACAAACAAACTCTAATACACACAGAGACACCTGGGGTCCGTTTCAGAAAGCAGGTTTAGTGAAAACTCTGAGTTTGTTAACCCTGAGATGAGGGAAACTCAGGGTTTTCTGTTTCAGAAAGGGAGGTTAATCAAACCTGAGAGAGAGGGGGGGAGGTAACTCTAGCTTGTTTCAGAAAGAGAGGTAACTTAACCTCAGAGTCAGTTGCTATGGTAACTGAGCCTGTGAACCTAACATGGTCTGGATCAGGTTTTCTTCTCTCAGTCTCTCCCTCTGAGAGCACTCTTTCATTTCCTCATTCATTCATTCATTCATTCATTCATTCAGTCTGTATCAGGCGCATTTTAGCAGTCTGTTATCTGCATGAATAAAAAAATAGTGTTGGTTTATTAACCATGTTACACAGACTATTAAATGTATTTGTTCAGAACATGTCACTTTCTTTTGTCAACATTATCCGTCCTCATATCACTAACGTCACTCATCGTGGACATGCTGTTACATCCCAGCAGATTCTTTGTTTTGCATTACTTTTTCTTCACAACATTGGTGCTGCGAAGCATATTAATAAAGCTACTGTAGCAAAGCGCCATCAGAAGAGTTTTTAGAGGTCCCTGGACACAAACCAGTAAAAGACATTAAAAAGAGATAGGCCGGGTTCAGACAGATATTTAGAAATGATGTTTGGGTTAGGGTCAGGCTCGGTCACATCAGCGCAATAAGGCATTTGTTGTAAAATGGTGCTGCGGCTCCTTTAAGGGAGCTGAGCGCGTGTTGGTGTGGATGTGCGTGCATGCGTGCATACGTGCATGTAGAAAGTGGGCAGTAGAGAGATAGAGAAAGAGGAAGCAGACGTGTACATACCATCAGATTTTTACCCAGATGTTGATTCTTTAACGTGGGCCCTGGAGGTAATGAGTCTCCACTGGTTTTCCCACAACAGTTGTGGTTCAAAGGAAGCAAGCAAGAAAGGTTAACACAATGAAAATTTTAATTTAAACAGCTTATTAACATGGGCTTGTTGCCCCATGTGCGCTAATGCCCTGATCTGTTGACATTTCCAAAGGCCTTCCTACAGTTGGTCAATAAAAACAAGCTTACCACACAAATGTACATGTTTCATTAGTATAAGAACAAAATGAGATTTAAACTTTGCAGGACTTGGACATAAATGACATAATGCCTGTTGGGCTTGGGTCGGGTTTGATTACTGCTCTTTTGGACGCGGCAAATTGGCGCCCCAGTTTGCTGAGAAGGTACCAAGCACATAGAAACTGTATGAGAAGGAGAAAGGGGAGGGGAGAGCAGGGGACAGTTCACCTCTGGGTCGAACAGGTTTGCTGAGCATGGGCGCCGATACCGAAGCTGATCGCAGTTATGTGTCAGTTAAACTTTTCGTCCGTACAACATCTGACAATAAATATACACTGCAACATAGTGATTCTGCGGAATTCAGCATTTTTGGGGGGTGTGGGTTTCAAAGAGGGTTTCGCCCTGCGTGTAATTCAATGTAGACCCACCCCTGATTCTACAGTTTAACTGATTGTTGAGATTAAAAATGAAATTGATAATTTTCTGCATTTGTGAAAATCAGTCTTATGCAGTGATAAGCCTTTGAACTCATGGATCTGGTACCCAAACGGGACTCGCTGGATCCTGTTTACTTTTTAACAGTACCTGAAGCAACATGCCCCCTCAAACATCATTTTTTAATCTTAATGCCCAGCTAAGAGTCTGCAGCCACACTAGTGGACCAAACAGTCTGTACTTTTGCTCGTGTTTTGAGCTAATGCATGCTAACATTCAATGTTCGTTAGGTGTTAGCGTGTTATGATGCTAACAACTCCTAATTAAACTAAAACGTAACTAAACACAACTTTGTGTCAAATGTTGCTTGGCCAACTAGTTGCAATGCAATTTGCAATTTGGGATGATACATAATTGTTATGCTTAACATTTTGTGGAACAGTAGGCAACCCCAAAAACAAGCGTTGTAAGATCAGGGCTTTAACAAGCATCTCACATTAACCATCAGAAGAAAAAAAGAAATACAGAAGGATAGCCATTATAAAGTTGCATTTCATCATTTAATTTAGAGTTTTGGAGAAGTTTAAAATAGGCTCTCAAGGTTTTGTTCCAAAACGACAAGTCTAAACCGTGTCATCCCTTACCATTAGCTCCATGCGGCATCATAGCACAAAACTCCAAGTACCATATCCTTGATTCAATCAAGCCATTTGCGTCCACATTTATTTCTGCTGCCCTCCCAAATGTGAGTACTCACCAGGACGCAAAGTAATTCTGCTCTGCCACCGAGCCAAAACTAGCCTCCTGGATAAATGTAATGTAATTTGGTGCGTGCGTGCGTGGTGTCAGCTTACATACACAAGCCGGCCAAATGGTTTATTAAACATAGCTGTCTCCTGCAGTGAGCCCTGGATTTTCAGGGCGTCTGTTCTTCTTGGCACTCGACACACTAGCACACGGTAGACTTTAGAAACACACACATACAGTCATCATTGGATATCAAAAAAGCACACAAACACATTTAGATTAATAATGAGTAAATGTCCATGTCCCATAGACACACATCAGCACACCTGCAGGCAACCATGCCCCCACAACCAGGTCACAATATTACTTTAAGGGACAGTGACTGTATTTTATATGACGTAATTACCTGAGGCAATGTTAAACAATTACTGAGCCTTTGAATGGATTTAATTGACTTGTGGAGAGGGCACTTCACTTTCAACTGACTCATTAGGCAAAAACAATGGACAACTAATTAAATTTAAGCTCCAAATGCAAATAGGTGAAAAAGCAATAAGTGTATGTACTAAGCCACCCCTGCATGCACACACTATCAAAAGCACGCACGCACACACACACACACACACACACACACACACACACACACACACACACACACACACACACACACGACTGCATTCACAGTGAAAGAGAGTTATTTTTAATGCACTGTGGGACATATTTATGTGGCACAGGTCAGATTTGCATTGCCTATTGTAGGACAACAGAACATAGATACAGTCCAAGGGGGCTGCATTCCAACCCCCTATAACTGTCCTCTTTTACTTTTTAATTATAGCTGTTATTAAGGCTTGGACCAGATACCAGATCAAAGCTGGTATTTATATTGAAGACAATAAAAGCTCTCTTTTAGAAGACCAGAGAAGATGGCATTAACAACAAACTGCAAAATGGTCCCACTGATGTGACCCAGGCTTCCCTCACAACAGATCAGCAGACCGGCATTTCAGTCCAAACTCTCTTAACCAATATACTCTGCAAAAATATGTCATCAACTCAAGATGGGTTTAGAAAAAAAAAGGGGGAAAAGACCGACTCTTATGAAGATGGTTAAAAGGCTGAAATGTGTGTGTCTGAATTCATCACTGGACAGCCAATACTGTAACTTCAACCTCACTCTTCCCCCTGGACAATCAACCCAATCTCCTTGTAAAGTTGCTTCTCTTTTTCTGTTTCAAACAAAACACACAAAAACACATGGGTTTCTAAAATATTATAATGTATTACTTTTCTTACTGTTTGAAAGCGTACAACTGTATTGTGTATCAAATTACTAGCACTTTTGCTGTCATTTAGTGCAAACATGGTAAAATGATGTTGTTGAAGTTAACAGGTCATGTTTGGTCTTGTTCTAAACCACTGTGTATCAGAAGATAGATCTTCATTATTCAAAGTTATTTCGTAAAGACGTGATCTTTTATGACATTGTCTTGAAAGTAAATTCATATTCCTTCACTTTAGCGTTATTCTGTATGTAGTCAGTGTTTTATTGTGTCATTGTTATGTTTGTCTTTGAGTACTGTTAGTGATAACTGTTTTAAATATGAAGTTGTTAAGATTTAGATTAAGTCACTTTATGTGGTTTGTGATTACATTTTATTTGTTCTAGGCTACTTGAGTTCCAGTGAATTATTTTCAAAAATTAATTTGATGCATAATAGACACGCGTGATCACCAAGAGAAACGGTGTAGGTTTATTGTATGCTATGTGTTAACAAATGCTGTTTCCTATAATAATTTAAATTAATGCCATATTCCTAAATAATAATTATGATTTATGCTTTATTGTCAAACTGAGCTTACCATACACCGGGTAAACACGCATAAACATGTGGCGAACCAATATTTGTGTGCTCTTATTCGCTGCCATTAGACAGCACAAAATGTGAATTTCTGCAAACATGCTGAAACAAAAGCTGTCTGATGTGTAGTCTAACTGTTAATCTAAGCAAATTTTTGTAAACTCAACAGCCTACCAAAGCAACCACCAATCTTTTTTCTCCTTTCCAGCATACTGATGGCTACTTAATGAATGACATCATCGGACTACATTAAGTGAATATTAATGAGCCATGTGCTCTATGGCACATCTGTCTGGCTATAAGCTATCTACAGTGTAATGTATACACAGTTCCATCATGTTTTACAGTAGACATTTATTGTTAACTAGGAAGGTAGACTATTTTGTTTATGCTAATTGGCTGAACTTTCAAATGTATTGGAGATACTATCTCATACGTACAACTTCAAGTTTAACTGGTACATGGGACTGAAAGAATAACTCCCTAATTCCCTATGTTTTTGTGTATGAGTGACTGAAGGAAACCAGGAGTCCAATATGATGTGTGAGGAAAAATAAGAAAATAGAGTCCAGGTTGAAATAAGCGGTAGTTACCCTTTAAATGTTTTAGCCAACGATGCCCTTTTAAGGGCTTCCGTATTTTCAACTCCATCTAAGAAAAACTTTCTAATTTTATTTACTCCATTAAATACTGCTAAAGGATTAATTAGACTAATATAAAAGTTAATCAAAAAAGATGTTTGCACAGTACTGTTACATGTAGAAGAAGGGAGGATCCAAACGCAAAACCAGGCAGGCGTTCGGGTGAAGATTTATTCAAAGAAATCCAAATATCTAAAAAAGGTTAAATACAAGCAAACAAGAAAAAGGTGATACATCAGGTGAATTACTTCAGGACAGGGACGACAGATGAGGGAGAACAGAAGGCAGGTAGTAAAACTAGACAGGACGAGACAGAGACCCAGACTATCAAAATAAAACAGGAAACAGAACACACAGACACTCAAAGGACAACACCGGACAGGAACAACAACACAAGACCAGGGAGGACACACTGAAAAATAACAGGAAACAGAACAAAGAAGCAGCATGAAAACCAAAATAAGATGCATAAAACAACTGATAAGCTACGGCATGTAAGTCACTACACCTGCTTGAGAGAGCTGAGAGCGCGTCAGACAGAGTTGTCCAAGATGGAGCAGTGGGTCCTACAGAAGCCATTTGATGGTGTTAATACAGCTGATGTGGCACTATTATACGGAATTAATTCAGTCAAATAAACAAAGTAAATGACTTAACAAATAAATGTAAGTGGTAGCATGTAGGGATTTCACAGTTCATTGAATGCCAAATTCGAGTTTAATGAACAAAGAACCACAATTTTTTGTCACTGCTTTTTACTCAATAAGAATCTTTCATAGTTATTTATTGTTTTGTCTTTTTCATACATCTATTTTTTGTTAACTGATGCAGTGCAACCCCTATAGTGTTCTCTCTGTCCACATGCAAGTGGACAGCGAAAGTATTATTTTCCACCAGGGCATACTGAGTTTGTTTCCAAAAACTTTTTAACTTAACTTGCTCTGCAGTGGTAGGAGAGGTTCAGTAGAGGTTCAGTTGGGGGTGTTGTGGATATCTTCCTACTCTGACAAGGTCAACAATACACCCTCAACCATACATACAGTACGCATCCCTCCAAAATAACAAAAAAAAACTATTTTACTTGTGTACATTATTTAACTAGCTGACACATCTAAATGCCCAGAAAGTTTTTATTTTGAAAAGTTTGAAACAACCAAACTATTTAGAGAAACGGCATAGTCAAAGCATCGTTACGCACACCAGATCCACTGGTTATGTTGTTTAAATTTTGGGAAACCAGTTACAGAATAACCACATTTTGTGCACATCACACTGTTTGGTTCTGAAACAGTTTCTTACCTGATGTAATGCTTAATTATCAGGAGTGTTGGATATGGTGACATCCTGGGAACACATTAGAATTATTTGGAGATACTAGGTGTCTGCCTGCTATATAATGACAATTTGTTAAAAGTTCAAATTACATGAAAAAGTCTTCCGCCTGCAGCTACATTTGCACGCTGGTATAGATTAGTAAGCACAAGGTAGTCTGAAATTGGATTGACAAACACGGACCAAGCTTAGTATTCTATAGAAAAATGCAAAATGTGCACACTGTATATTCAAATGCAACCCATATACAGTATGCATGAACATATACATTTGCAATACCATACAGCTATTCTGCGAGAATCCAATTGCTGTTCTGAGAATATTGGTAACAACACTTTGTGTGTCCTCATTTGCAATTCTGCTGTCTACTAGTTAATTTCTGCAGCAGGTCTGAGAAACACATCAAATCTGTCCATGGAATTGGATTCTAAGTTCAATTTGCTCTGTAGAATTACTGTTTGCCATCTCATCTCGGTAGGATTCTTTCCATTTCCTCGTACCCCACCCTTGATTGTGTTGTAATAGAGCTGTCATAGGGGAGAGTGGGGTTTGGTGGCAAAGTCATAAATACACACTGTATTACTGTTTGGTAAACCTTAAGCAAACATGTAAATCTGTGGTAATACTTTTCAACATTTCCTTCTTATTGCCATTTCAGCAGATAAAGTAGTGCTTGAATATGATCTGTGGAGTGGAATAATTGACATTACATGATTAACTGATGTAAGTGCTCTACCTGTCATTGTTGATTGCTGCACCAAGAGACAGCTATGTCTGATTGGCCTCCCTAGGAGAGAAACATCATCTTGCTATCTTTGGACGTGTGTGTGCATTCACATGTGCAAGAAGCAATAACAATCTTTTGCAGTAATAAATATTCAGAAGCAATGTAAAATCGAAGAGAGGAAAATTGTATCATATTTGACATAACCAGGAATTGACAAAATAAGTGAGAAGGAAGGCATTGCCAGGATCTTTTTCATTTTCTTTTCTCTGGTGTAATTCTCATTGCTCAACCTCTTTGTGGACATTTCACTGACCACTCAAGCCATTGTGAGGCCATGCATTAAGTCATGCATCAAAGAAGGGATCCACTTTTCATTAAAGCCAAATCAATATTCACTTGGGTATGAATTCAAAGAAGTGACATTACTGAAAATCCTGTAAAGGAAAGTTCTCATGCATAATGCAAAATAAAATGGGCTAATAAAGAACTAAAATGACCAAGGTGTGAGGAAAGCACTGTGTACTTGCGCCAGAGGATGGTAACATAGATTGAGAATACAGTACCATGTTATTTTGGTCCAACTTCTCTAAAACGGATTTCTGGGAGGTTTTTGGAAGGGAGATTATAAGATTATTTAATGAAATAAAACACATCTTAACCAGTATTCAGGCTTTGTAGAACAACTTTTACAGTGTCCTATTGGTCAGGTAACAGCCTTTTCATAACTGGGTTGAAATTTACTATCTTAGCTTCTCTCAAGAGGTTATGTTTCAGTCCTGTATGTGTGTTTGTGGTTTGCAGGGTATATCAAAACCTTACTTATGATTATGAGTATGATGATTATGATTATTTATGAGCCGGTTATGAGACTGAGTCACTTTTAAATTTTTTTATTTTGCACCATTCATTCTTGTGCAAAGCTCTAAATATTTTGGAATGCAAAAAACAGGAAATATTGTCTACAATGGAAGGTTGAGAGAAACTTTGTTGGAAAAGGTTTTACCAGGATCTTTTTAACTGTCAACTTTGCTTCTGGTTCATGCAATTTCAGCATGACATGAGAATATTGACATGTTGCAGGAGTAACATGAAATATAGGACATAATGACAATTCATGTCAGGTAGGTGATCTCCTATGTGCAGATAATCCTAGAAGTCTTTTGATATCTTTTTTTAAAAAATGAACTTGACCTTTTATTTTAAAAAGACAATCCAAGTTTTCTCTTTCAGGTGGTGTAGTTAGAGGATTGAAACGTTTGCCTTTGGTTTGCTTTGATCACAACTAATTAAACTGATTAGAACATGTGACATTACTGCAATTTAAAATACAGGCCAAACGTTTGGAACCACCTTCTCATTCAATGGGTTTTCTTTATTTTCATGACTATTTACATTGTAGATTATCACTGAAGGCATCAAAACTATGAATGAACACATGTAGTATTATGTACTTAACAAAAAAGAGTGAATTAACTGAAAACATTTCTTATATTCTGGTTTCTTCAAAGTAGCCACACTTTGCTCGGATTACTGCTTTGCACACTCTTAGCATTTCCCAACAGTCTTGAAGGAGTTCCCAGAGATGCTCAGCACTTGTTGACCCTTTTGCCTTCACTCTACGGTCCAGCTCACCCCAAACCATATCGATTGGGTTCAGGTCCGGTGACTGTGGATGCGCAGCACTCCATCACACTCTTGGTCAAATAGCCCTTACACAGACTGGAGTTGTGTTTGGGGTCGATGTCCTGTTGAAAAATGAATGATAGTCCAACTAAACGCAAACGGATGGAATGTCATGCCCCTGCAGGATGCTGTGGTAGCCATGCTGGTTCAGTATGCCTTCAATTTTGAATAAATCCCCAACAGTGTCACCAGCAAAGCACCCCCAACACCATCACACGTCCTCCTCCATGCTTCACGGTGGGAACCAGGCATGTAAAATCCATCCGGTCACCTTTTCTCCGTTGCACAAAGACTCAGCGGTTGGAACCAAAGATCTCAAACTTTGAGTCATCAGACCAAAACACAGATTTCCACTGTCTAATGTCCATTCCTTGTGTTTCTTGGCCCAAACAAATCTCGTTGCTTGTTGCCTTTCTTAAGCAGTGGTTTCCTAGCTGCTATTTGACCATGAAGGCCTGATTTGCGCAGTCTCCTCTTAACAGTTGTTCTAGAGATGTGTCTGCTGCTAGAACTCTGTGTGGTATTCATCTGGTCTCTAATCTGAGCTGCTATTAACTTGTGATATCTAAGACTAGTGACTCAGATGAACTTATCCTCAGCAGAGGTGACTCTTGGTCTTCTTTTCCTGGGGGGGTCCTCATGTGAGCCAGTTTCATTATAGCGCTTGATGTTTTTTTTGCGACTGCACTTGGGACAAAGTTTTCTATTCCATATGTGTTCATTCATAGTTTTAATGCCTTCAGTGATAATCTACAATATAAATAGTCATGAAAATAAAGAAAACGCATTGAATGAGAAGGTGGTTCAAAACTTTTGGCCTGTACTGTACATATACTGCAGGCAAGCATTAGGCTTCTGCCAGATTGCATGAACCTTTTCAGAAACATTGAGGGAATGGAGGAAGGTGATCTGAATATAAGGTGATTATGCATATCATATTGAACAATGGTTCTACGTCTTTTATTTTTCATTTCCACCTCAATAACAAAAAAGTCTAGGATGAAAAATAAATCTGTCATACTTACTTCAGAGCTCTTTCTATTTTTTTTCTGGCAGCCTAGGGCAACAGAATAGGGTAGGTGTAGCATTGATTCTGTTTATTACAGCTGTCAGTCATCACTGTAATTATCAGCAGCAATAGGAAACTGCTATCACACACCATGACATACACTCAAATTCACACACACACACACACACACACACACACACAAATCCCCCCCCCCCCCACACACACACACACATTATCAATCATGTGTAATTATGGTGTATAGAGAAAAATAACTTGTAGTCAGTAGCATTTCTGCATAGTGATAGTCACACTTTGACAGAATAATAACCATCATTAAGGTATAAAGAGTGGTTTGTAGTTCTAACAAATCTTGCTTCCTCTACCATCATTAACTCAACCATGTAGGTGTGTTCTGTATGTTAATGTACATGTGTGTCTGCACATGTTTTTGAGTGCATATAAGCTTGAATGTAAGACTGACAGTTCATGATGTATACTATCAGACCCTATTCATGTGGTTTTCTCAGTTGGTTCCTACTGTAAATGTGAGAAATCTGTTGCTTTCCACTCAATTAGAATGCACTTCTTAATTTTTTTTTAATTCAAATGAGAAAGTTAATGTGCAAATGGAACAATTTGCATTAGAACTCAAGCCTGGTCGATTCCCTGTGATTATTAATCAAGTTGTGGAAAACGAACATTTTCACATCACACAAGCTGGATTGAAAATGTTTACAAACACTGAGACTGATCACAATGATTAATAATTTATATAAAAAAATACATATGTGTAGGCGTGTGCATGGTCATGAAGTTTACTTTTCTGCATACGCTCCTTATTTGCGTAGCCCTCTATGCATTAGTGTGTGTGTGGGTGCACTGAGTGAGTTTCCCTTTGTTAGACATGAAGGGTAATTGCAGCTTTTGTTGACTGTTGGAGGCAGAAGGCGAGCCATCTGGTGACGGCAGGTACGAGAGAAGGATGGGGGGCTTTGGGGACAGAGAAGGGCTGAGTAACGGAGGAAGGGATGGATGAACCCCTCCATCAATCACACATGGATGAACAGCAGGCACAGGGGCAATTGTAGTGAGTGGAGGATGGGGTGAGGACAAAGGAGAGAATGTGAGAGAGAGATGAAAGAGGTGTTGATTTAATTTGAGAGTTGTCGATCAGTATGTGTGGACATGCCGCGTGTGTGTGGCTGTGTACCTGCTTGTGCGACAACCAAGGATTAATGAGATAGAAAGATGAAAAGGGAGAGACAGAAGAGAAAGACATAACCTATCAAAGATTACAAATTGTAACCCTAGTTGAGCATGAAGATGAATATTGTATGTACACGAACCAAACTTACCGGTAATCAAGTAATGCCGCACAGAGTCATCAATAAATAGATCTATGGGTCTTAAGGACATTTAAAAACCTTGTTTCAGATACATAAAGGGTAACTATTATTATTCAACCCTATTTTGGTATGGTTTTGTGTCTAAGTGACTGATGGGAACATCAGTCCATTAAGGCATTGGTCCATTAAGCAAGATCATCATCGGCGAAACAAGCAACAATTTAAGTTAATAGGGCACCAAAATAAGACCATGAAAAAACATTTAGGGTTGTCTTTCCACTTTTCCAACCATCGCAACTCTAGTTTTGATTGAAATACACCCATTAGCGATTTACATGTGTAAAAATGTTGGCTCTATACAAGCTAAAAGCATTGTTTTTGTATGTGTGTGTGTGTGTGTGTGTTTGTGTGTGTGTGTGTGCGTGTGTTTGTGCGCTGTTCCACAATGTACTGTATCCAGTGGTTTATTTAATAACCACAATGGATCAATGGGCCAGCAATTATTTCAAGGCTTGTACAATGGCTATCTACATGTGTAAGGGAATTCAAATAAGAGAAGATTAGCCAGTGTGCATGGATTTAAATGCATTTAAGTTTCAAATGTATTCAAAAATGTATGTGTCTGTCCATATGTGGATTTGGTTGTCTGCATAAACAGATTACGATGTTACTCTCACACTCCTTCAGGCATAAGGGTTTCTTTACTAGACACAGATGACCCAGTTAATTGAATTTAACTGCAAAATAGGGTAGTGCACAACTGTCTCAAAAATCTGCTAAAGTGATGAGTTCCAAAATCAAATGAAATTGGAATTTAGCCCCACATAAAATTAATGTTATTTCCAAAATTGAGTGGTGTCACCAATCAGGCGTGTTGACACCAGAGATGATTCCTGGCTCTATGCAAATGCAGCCTGACGTTAAGCCTGAGATGTTTGGATATAAGCAGTATTTCACTCTTGCTGAACTTTGCATGGCAGATATTTGATTGGCAGGGCAGTTAAGAATAAATATGCATAACAAATTGTCTGTTGGAATTTACTTATAGGTGAGAAAAGAGGAAGGAATCAGTACAGGTGGATGAATGAGTAGCTGAAAGCAGGGAAGGAAATAAAGGAAAGGGTGGAATGCAGGAAAGAATTACAATTTACTGTAAGAGACTCACCTTGTGATAATGTGATTACTTTGTGTAGCTATGTTGTCAGTTTTACATTTGCAAAGATAAACAACTGACCATAATCTTGTTTAAGTCTAAGTTAGGGCCAGGCCAGTGTGTCATTGTTGTGTTTTTCACTAGCATAGGCTGTTATAATGTCATAATAATGGACATAGAGGCAGTGATATCACCCATTGGTTTGTGGACAGCCATTTTGGAGCCTTGAGCTTGGCAATTTGGCTGTTGCCCTCTTGTTTTTTTGAAACCGGATGTGGTAATTTTTTGACAAGAAGAGGATGTTGCCAGTGTTGTTTATGGTTGCAATGGCGCAGCACAAAGTTTTACGCTAAAGAGGGATCAATGCCAATTTTCAACCCTTCTGAAGCGAGTCATCCAGCGGGTAAATGTGGACCTCCAGGTACTGGCCCAGTTCACCTGCATGTACAGCAGTTAACAGAAAATTTACAAACTTTCCTTTAAGTTACCAGCTACTACTAGCGGTAGCTGGTAAGAACGCTGGTAAGAACGCTGGAAGAACGTTGAGAAAGACATTTTTAGACTTGGATGAAGTGAAAACACAGTCCAGACAACAACTAAAAAACAGTTCACAGCTTTTTTAACGTACACAGTACCATGGATAAGCATGGCTAAGTCTCTTTCCTGATTGGTAGGCATGTAGCCACATCCCTGCTTCATTGTTAATTTTAAAATGAATAGGACCCATAATTTAAAATGTAATATTGAATAACATTTTAAACTATTGATTGAGACCATAAACTCATTATGACAATGTTTACTTAGGTAATAAACCAAGTTAGAAATAAGGTAATTTGCCCATAGACTTCAATGGAAACAGACAATTTTTTCAATCAGTGGATTCGCCCCTTGCTGGAAGATCCACAGAATGCATGTATAAACGCTTCCGCATCGGCTTCACTCTCCAGACACAAAACCTTTGTCTATTATGCTTTTGACAGTATAATGGTCACTAGTCTTAGCATATAAAGATCCCAAGTCAAGGTTAAAAGGTTGTTTGTGTTTAAAGTCCTAAATTTTTATTTAAGATCATTTTTGGCCTTTATTCGTATAGGACGTCTGAAGACATGAAGGGGGAGAGAGAGAGGGGGTACGACATGCAGAAAAGGGCCAAAGGTCTGAGTCGAACCTGCGGCTGCTGCTTCGAGGAGTACACCTATCTAAATGGGCGCGCTCTCTACAAGGTGAGCTACCCAGGTGCCCCTATATGCAACAATTTAATTATATATTAACTGTATGTACGCTTATTCTTGCCTGCCTGCTCCTGGCTCATTAGAAGTAAAAAATCCTGGTCAAGTCCATCCATAAGCACTTTCATCACCACAAGGTTTTATCTACATTTTACATCCACATGCATCCACTTGTACATGAAGGGCACTTATTGAAGTCTGTAACTCTCTGCTGCTCGGCAGTGGAAAGATGATTCAGTATATTCTGTTGCTTTGATGTGCCAAGGGGTATCCACAACAGACAGCTCCCATATGTATAGCCTGATAGTTATGTATCCCCAGCTTCCATACAGCTGTCCCATGGTACAGATGAGAGAGACAAGACAAGCCATATGGGAAAAGTTATGACACAAGTCATCATCATCCCACAACTGACTGGCTATAGAGTATGAATGCCTCTGCGTATATGTGTCACAGATTTTCTATATGTCTCCTTCTTTGTCTCCCTCTCACTCTCAGTCATTTAGTTCAGCTGTCTTTTTGTATGTACGGTATGTGTTGTGACAGCGATACCTTCCACCATGCAGCACAGCAGTAACAAAATACCTGCATTACAACTGCAGCCCCAAGCACAGGGCACACTCAAACCAAAAAGCTTGTGGCAAAAAAAAGAAGGGAAACTGTCACGACTAGCAGCTCATCAAGCCACACAGCTGACAGCAATCCCTTGTCAGAGCTATTACAGAAACCACATACAACGACACTAGGGGAATCATGACTACAAATTTCTAATGTACCATGCTTGCCCTCTTTGTACAACTACTCTTACCTCTGGGCTACTCTGTAAACAAATGAATAACAAGGCTCTGGATTGGCATTACCTTCCAAATGTACTGACTTACAACCAGGTTGCCAGCGTTTCATTTGTGGCTTTATAATAAAAAGTGAATTATAAAGCTTTTCCAAGAAATTTCCTGTCTGCTGTTTGCTTTGATCACCCTCTTGTTTATCACAACAGGATGTATGTAGGTATTAATGCAGAGCCTATGCTCAGTTGCCAGTTACGTGCAGCTAGCTAGTGTACAGCAGGTTTTAATTGTTTTTAACTGTGTTGTGTATTCTTTTTTAAGACTCAGAAAAATTGCAGCCATTCGTAATTTTTTAGGCTGTAATTGGTGGCGCTGTGGAATTTTATTTGACAGTTTTTAGGTTAAGGGGCTTCCTTCTCTGTCCATCCCACAGTTTCTCAATGGGTGGGTTTCATGAACAAACAGTGAATGACAGGTTGCCTCTAGCCCCGGGCTCTCCTGCCAGCTATCTGAAGGTTCACAACATTCATGTGGCAGAAAAAAAGTGTCTCAGTTACCAGAGGGAAACTTCTGTTTGGTCCCATACCTGTGACATTCAAACTCTATGTATGTCACACACCTTTCCAAAGCTGTTTTAAACGTGATATGTGTGCTACAAAATAAAAGAAAACAAAAAACAAGTGTGAATATGTTTCGCACACCAAAACATGCTCAGACCCTTAAATTTACTCTGAATGAGACACATTAAACCTAGTAATTATTTTGCCAGTGAGGGTTAAAACATTTTTTTACAAACAACCTCAAAATAATCAGCTCACAATGTTGTAATTGCACAAAAAAAATCTATTTCAATGGTGATTGCAAAAACTTGACAATTCAGTTATAAGATATGCAATGAAATAGCTAAATTAAAGAACTTTTTTGCAACGTGCATACACACAAATTCATACCCACACTACCCAGGCCAAGGGAGTTAATGAATAGAGTTGGGGTTGATGGTGGCAGTCAGTGTATATGTAGCTGTCACACAGCGTTAGTGTTAGCACTGGGGTCAAGCGTAGCCAGAATGAGCTCTGACTTCCTCTGAGTTAACACCAGCTCATTAGTCAAGTAGAGCAGGGCAGTCACACCTCAACACACACTCTAATTCCTTCTGTCTCTTTCTCTGCCCCTCACTTCCTGTCTGTCTTCCTATGTATGCA